>NW_022639680.1:27319-31531 GCF_010583005.1 Odontomachus brunneus
CAAACAGTTTTGTGATTGTTTGACTCAGTATTGTTTGAGCGCGCGTCAAAGATGGACACCAGCAAAGAGAAAATACGCCATACAATTCTTCTTCGATAAAGGCGAAAACGCAAGCCAGGCGGCTGAAAATGTGATTAGTGTTTATGGTCCTGATACTATAACAGCCAATCACGCGCAATTTTGGTTTCGTCGATTCCGTTCCAGTAATTTTGATGTCAAAGATGCACCACGCTCTGAAAGACCAATTGTCGAAAATGTCGATAAAATAATGGAAATCGTCAAGTCCGACCGTCATGTAAGCACTGTTTCGATTGACCAGAAGCTAAACATTGCACAAAAAACTGTTTGGAACCACTTGAATAAAGCTGGATACAAAAAGAAGCTCGATGTATGGGTGCCACACGAGTTAACGCAAAAAAACCTCATGGACCGAATTTCCATCTGCGAATCACTGCTGAATCGCAACAAAATCGACCCATTTCTGCAACTGATGGTGACTGGTGATGAGAAAAGTGGGTCACTTACGACAACATCAAGCGAAAACGGTCGTGGTCGAAACGCGGTGAGCCGACGCAAACGGTGGCCAAGCCAGGATTGACGGTCAGGAAGGCTTTGCTGTGTGTTTGGTGGGATTGGCAGGGAATCATCCACTATGAGCTGCTCCCCTACGGCCAAACTCTTAATTCGGACCTGTACTGTTAACAATTGGACCGTCTGAAGGAATCAATCGCCCAGAAGCGGCCAGTTTTGGCCAATAGGAGAGGAATTGTGTTCCATCAGGACAACGCCAGGCCTCACACATCGATAGTGACTCGGTAGAAGCTTCGGGAGCTTGGTTGGGAGGTTCTTATGCATCCACTTTATAGTCGGGACCTGACACCAAGTGATTACCACCTGTTCCTGTCTATGGCGAATGATTTTGCTGGTAAAAAATTCGCCTTAATAGAAGCTTGTGAAAATCGACTGTCCCAGTTTTTTGCGAATAGGGACAAGGGTTTCTATGAGAGAGGCATAATGGATTTACCTTCAAAATGGCAACAAGTTATCGAACAAAACGGTACATATTTTACCTAAATCGGATCATTCTAACTATACTAAATAAAGCCTTCAATTTCATGCAAAAATAATGGATTTCTTTTTACTACACCTAATATTTCAAATTCAGTAATGTTTTACATCAATAATACTTATAGAATAGTACTTAGAATAGCACTCGTTAGTGGCAATCAATTTGTCTTATTGCATATTTTTTATACTTCTTATACCGTTTTTTCGGAGAAAATACTTTCTTTAGATTTAATATTCGTACTTGTGTAATTTTGTGGTTTTTTTATTTCATTAAAATATTATATTCTTAAACGAAATATCATTTTTTAAAATGATGAAAATAAAACTTTTATTTCGTTCAAAAAAACCATTTTTTTTTTGTTTAAGCAAAGGAAATGCTTTACGCACACCCCCGGGAAATACGGGACTTTTCCAGGGGTAGTGTGGGACTTCCCCCCCCCTCAACCGTCCAGGAGGGGCCTACCCACTAAAACCTCTGCCGGGCCCGTTGCGACCATCGCGAGGGCGTCCCGGGAACCGCTTGCGCATTACTTCCGGGACGTCCTTAGCCGCAGTGCGGGGACAAAACCTAAACCCCGCCCCCTTCCCAGGCCAGGAGGGATAATTCCGATCCTCCATGACCGGACGTGGGCCCCTCCGTCCGGTCACATCTCACCTGTTGGGGCACTATTGGCCGGGTCCGGTCCCGTCCGGTCCTGGCCCGCCCCTACGCTTCCGATCGAGGTTGCCGGAGCGGAGGGATCTAAAAGTATCCCTCCGCCCCTCTTGGTCAGGAGCGTCCTGGTTTTGGGAGGGGGGTGAGCGGCCTGAGAGTCCGCCTTTGCGAACCGGCCGCCCTGCCCCCCTCCCGGAGGCGCCTGGTCTGACTTCTTGTCACGTGGGGGGAGTCGCGCTTTGCGACGCATCTTCCCCGCCCGACCAGGCGCCTCCTATCTCTCCCGCGCCGGGCCCTCCGTTGATCAGGAGGTCCCGGCGATATTGTGAGGGTGGCGGCGCACCCGCAGGTACCCTGGGGGAGGGAACGCCAACGGTGACGTCCCCTCCCCGCCCACGGGTGCGCCGCCCCTCAATTCCATGCTGATGCGCAGGTGGGTGAGGCGCCGCTTTCCTCCTCCGGCGACACCTCACCCCATCCCGAGGGGTGACTTCGCCCCTCCTTATACGCTCCGCCTCCTCCTTCTGTGACATAACTGCGTCACAGAAGAAGATGACGGCGGACCAGCCCTCGTCCCCCCCAAGCATGACCCTGATAAGGGCCGGGGGAGAGAGGTCCGCCCCCACCACATCAGTCAGGACTCCGCCACCCACGAGGAACATTCCTTGAGGATGTGCTGCGCCGAGTCCACCTCGTTACCACAATGGTGGCAGCGTGAAGTGAGCTCCCTACCTATCCTACGCAGGTACTCACCGAAGCATCCGTGTCCGGTGAGTACCTGCGATGTCCGGAAGGACAACTCCCCGCGGGCCCTGTCTACCCATTCCTTTAGACAGGGCCGGATGGCCTCGGCGACCCTCGTTCCCGACCGGCCCGTCGCCCCCTCCAAGTGGATGCTCCACCTAAGGAGGAGACGTTGACGGGCCTGGTCCTCGGCTAATCTAATGGCCCTGGCCAGGTGTTCGGGGTCTCCCCCAGCACGGAGATGACATGCCGATAGTTTTCGGCATGCATTTGAGCAAGGAGCTTCAGCGGGGGGAGACCGGCCAGGGCCGTGGTGGCCATATGCGACGTCGTCCGATAGGCCCGGCGAGGCGAATGGCGACCCACCGCTGAATGCGGTGCGCCAGGGAAATTAATCCCTGGTTGGTCGCCATCGCGCTCGCCCAGACCGGGGCCCCGTAAAGGGCCATGCTGTGGACGACGCCAGCATACAGCCGCCGTGCCCTCCTCTTAGGGCCGCCGAGGTTGGACAGGAGGCCACCCAACACATTGGCCACCCTGCCCAACTTGGGGGCCAGAAGCTCGAAATGCTTCTGGAACCCTCATTTGCCATCCAGGACGAGCCCCAGGTATTTCAACGTAGGATCCGCCCTCACGGAGACGTTGTCAATCCGGATTCGGACCCTCGGCGGCTCCCCCTTGCACGATTATACATAAACAGCATCTCCGTTTTAAGGGAAGCCATCGTGAGGCCCACTGCTTTCAGGGAGCTGATTATCTGGTCCACCGCCAAACGGCCCAACTCCAAGGCATTCCGCCAGCCCCTGCCCTCGGCCAGCACCAAAGTGTCGTCTGCATAGCATACAACGGTGGAAGGGCAAGGCGGAGGACTTGGTCATACGCGATGTTCCATAATAGGGGTCCCAGGACGGACCGCTGAGGAACACCGCGGTATACCGCCCTTCCGCTTTATTGCGGAACTCCAGTCTTCTGTCCCAGAAGTAGTCCTTTATCACTGAGACCAGGTGGAGGGCGACCCGGAAGTGGGCCAAGCCTGCCTCCACCTGGTCCCAGGGGAGGGAGTTGAAAGCGATGTCCAAGGACACCGCCAACACAACTCCCCCCCCTCACGACGGCCTCCGAGAGGGGGCGGACGCGCAGGATCGCGTCCACGGTCGACCGTCCCTCCCGGAAGCCGTATTGCTCCTTACTGAGCTTGGGACTACCCCGGGACAGTTAGTGTGAAGCCCGACACCCATAGGGTGCCGCGCTTTGCTCCCTCAGCCGTGAAGGCTATACGCAACTTGCTACCATCTGCTTCTACCGTTTGTTAACCACTGACAGGGGAAGGACGATGGAAAAATCCAGCAGCGCCTGCGGGACGTGTTCGCAGGATAAGCGGTTTAGCCGTGACGCGCGCGCCGCCTGCCCTTGTGGCTGCAGTGCGCGCCCCACGCCCACGGGGACCACGGGGAGGCCCGCTCACTAGTGTCTAGCCCAGACACACGCTCTGACCCTTTTAGATGGAAGGGGAAGGAAAGAGGAGTGGGTATTGGGTATGGGTGATGGAGGTTGGAACCTGAAAAGAAGAAATATATATTAATTAAGTTTTCCCTGCCTCAGCGGCCCGGGTTCACGGTGATCTCGCGAAGGTTGCGAGGCCGTTTACCCATGCCCGAGGGCTCCGACATCCCCCGGGTAGGCCGCTGTGAAATCTAATATGGACTCTTTAAAAAGAGGGTTTCCCGACAGAAGGCCGCGAAAAT
>NW_022639680.1:31541-31608 GCF_010583005.1 Odontomachus brunneus
ACTAAAACAGAACCTTAAGGGCAACCTCTACTCGCGTCCTTGGAGACTCGAATGTCTCCAAAGGACA
>NW_022639680.1:31618-32690 GCF_010583005.1 Odontomachus brunneus
ACGATGGAAAAATCCAGCAGCGCCTGCGGGACGTGTTCGCAGGATAAGCGGTTTAGCCGTGACGCGCGCGCCGCCTGCCCTTGTGGCTGCAGTGCGCGCCCCACGCCCACGGGGACCACGGGGAGGCCCGCTCACTAGTGTCTCGCCCAGACACACGCTCTGACCCTTTTAGATGGAAGGGGAAGGAAAGAGGAGTGGGTATTGGGTATGGGTGATGGAGGTTGGAACCTGAAAAGAAGAAATATATATTAATTAAGTTTTCCCTGCCTCAGCGGCCCGGGTTCACGGTGATCTCGCGAAGGTTGCGAGGCCGTTTACCCATGCCCGAGGGCTCCGACATCCCCCGGGTAGGCCGCTGTGAAATCTAATATGGACCCTTTAAAAAGAGGGTTTCCCGACAGAAGGCCGCGAAAATAAAGTAGGCCTCTGGAGTCGACACGAAGTAGTGTGCCGCCTCCGGCCACCTCCAGCTCGCGGCCGGAACGACCTCCCGAAGAGCCTCCCGCTGCGGCTCGAATTCGGGACAGTGCAGAAAGTGGTGCGCGGCCGTGTCGCTTCCCTCCCCACAAACACACATCCCACCTTTCACAAGGCCCAAGGACGCAAGGCGTGCCTGGAACCTGCCGTGTCCGGTGATCACTTGTGTCTCGTGGTGGTCAGGGCGGACCCACCGCGCATCAACCCTGCGCCCTACGTTACTAAAGAAGGCGTACGTGGTGCAGCCTTTGCTCGAAGAAGACCATCGAGCCTGCCACACCTTGTACGCCTCGCCCCTAATGAGACCCTGGGTTTCTTTAATATTCCCGGTGAACGGGATTACCGCATCTCCTAATCTGGCATCCATCTCTTTTCTAGCCGTATATCGCGCCGAGTATTCGCCGAGAAGAATGTCGACGGGAAGCGCGCCAGCAACCACGTAGAGCGACTCCGTCGACGCCGTGCGGTACGCAGCAGTCGTCGAAATGAGAGCTCGGCGCTGCAGGGTCCTGAGGATCTTCAGGTCACCCCCCGCACACAGGTCGGCCCACCCGGCAGCGGCGTAAGCCACCGTCGGCGCGAACACGCCCCGGTA
>NW_022639680.1:32700-32828 GCF_010583005.1 Odontomachus brunneus
GAGTGTTCGATGTAGGCCGGTCATTGCCTCTGACTCTCGGTACCCTCAGACGGATGTCTAGGGCACTGTGGTCACTTGTCGTCCAGTCGCACCTGACCGTCCACTCGCCGAAGAATTGGCTCATGGCC
>NW_022639680.1:32875-34521 GCF_010583005.1 Odontomachus brunneus
TGTCTTGTCCACCACGGGTTGGACTTTCTAAAACGCCTCTTCCTGGGCATTGCCCGTTCCGAGGCTTCTCGACCAAAACCTGAGAAATGGACTTCGCGAAGCCCTCCCCCCCCAGCGGACTCCAAACTGAGGACCTCGAGTCTCGACGCGGAAAGGTCGATGAGGCTATCGGCGTACTTCTCCCAGTCGGCACGACTCGCGTCGAACCGAGAGCTGGAGGTAGGCCGGTCATTGCCTCTGACTCTCGGCACCCTCAGACGGATGTCCAGGGCACTGTGGTCGCTCGTCGTCCAGTCGCACCTGACCTTCCATTCGCCGAAGAATTGGCTCATGGCCGGAGTCGCCAGGGTCACGTCAATATGTGACGATCCCCATGACGTCCAATAGGTCGGCGACTGTCCGAGAGCGTTGAGGATTTTCCATCCGCAAGCGCGGATGAATTCCTCGAGCTTCGCGCCCCTATCGTTTACCATGCGGTCACCCCACATCGGGGATCGCGCGTTGGCGTCCATGCCTACCAGCAATCTCTTCCCCCTCAGCGAATGAAACACCGCCTCGAGGTGCCTGAGGTGCCCCTCAATCTCGTCGCTGTACTGGAAGTAGCACGATGCGACGTAGAAAGAGAAGCCGGGCGCCCGCACTTCCGCGCACGCACAGTGCGCGGTGCTGAGCTGCGAGATCTCCATGATATGGAACGAGGGGTTTGAAACTGCCACTGCAGCCCACGGACGTTCCGAGCGTGCAGCGGCCACCCTCGTTCCCTGCCCTAAACCGAGAATGGCGAAGCTCGAGCCTTGCTTCCGGACGTGCATTTCCTGCAAGAGCAGGACGTCCAGTCGCTTCTCGGCTACGAGCTGACGGACTTCGCCACTAACCACAGCTGAACGCCTCATGTTCAGCTGCATAACCCTAATGCCCATGGACCTTAACGATGAAGAGGAAACGACCGGAGCTATTTGAGGGGACATCGCGAGCGAGCGAGAGCAATCACAATTCGCGAGCGCGGACGCGGGCGCGGACGCGGACCCTACATCGATTCCTACTGTATTTTGCCTCACTCGACCCGGCGTGGGCATTTCGTCGCACCTAACCAGCCTAATCGAGACAGCACGAAGGCTGCGACCTGGAGGCGAAGCTCCAACGGCGGTAACCCTAACCACCGGCGCGCCCGCCGCAGACGCGCCGGCTTGGTGGTCATCCCGTGGCCCATCACTCGATGACGACCTGAGGGGGCCTGGGACCACAACCCCCTCATGCCGGCGCGACGTTACCGACCCGCCGCAGGTAACGAATTTGGTAGACAAGCCCATATTGAATTGAGTTAAATTAAATGGGGGGTATGTCGGGACCCCCCAGCCCGGCGGCCCTTCAAGCACGCTGCCTCATGAGAGGCGAGAAGAAGAAGAAGAAGAACAAGAACAAGAAGAAGAAGAGCAAGAAGAGGTAGAGAAAGAAGAAGAAAATGAAAGAAAGGGGTCACAGTGGGGGATGGTCAGAGCCATGCCTACACCGCACTGCTCCCCTGCGGACCTGAAAATAAATATACCCCCGGTTCCGTCGACCCTGCCGCGGGAAGCGGAGGGGCGCAGGGCCCGGTAGGTTGCTGTAACGGCCCCTGCCTTCCCTCCCTGCATCAGGGATGCAGC
>NW_022639680.1:34531-35061 GCF_010583005.1 Odontomachus brunneus
AAAGGCTGCGACCTTGAGGCGAAGCTCCAACGGCGGTAACCCTAACCACCGGCGCGCCCGCCGCAGACGCGCCGGCTTGGTGGTCATCCCGTGGCCCATCACTCGATGACGACCTGAGGGGGCCTGGGACCACAACCCCCTCATGCCGGCGCGACGTTACCGACCCGCCGCAGGTAACGAATTTGGTAGACAAGCCCATATTGAATTGAGTTAAATTAAATGGGGGGTATGTCGGGACCCCCCAGCCCGGCGGCCCTTCAAGCACGCTGCCTCATGAGAGGCGAGAAGAAGAAGAAGAAGAACAAGAACAAGAAGAAGAAGAGCAAGAAGAGGTAGAGAAAGAAGAAGAAAATGAAAGAAAGGGGTCACAGTGGGGGATGGTCAGAGCCATGCCTACACCGCACTGCTCCCCTGCGGACCTGAAAATAAATATACCCCCGGTTCCGTCGACCCTGCCGCGGGAAGCGGAGGGGCGCAGGGCCCGGTAGGTTGCTGTAACGGCCCCTGCCTTCCCTCCCTGCATCAGGGAT
>NW_022639680.1:35071-35463 GCF_010583005.1 Odontomachus brunneus
GACGACCTGGGGGGGCCTGGGACCATAACCCCCCCATGCCGGCGCGACGTTACCGACCCGCCGCAGGTAACGAATTTGGTAGACAAGCCCATATTGAATTGAGTTAAATTAAATGGGGGGTATGTCGGGACCCCCCAGCCCGGCGGCCCTTCAAGCACGCTGCCTCATGAGAGGCGAGAAGAAGAAGAAGAAGAACAAGAACAAGAAGAAGAAGAGCAAGAAGAGGTAGAGAAAGAAGAAGAAAATGAAAGAAAGGGGTCACAGTGGGGGATGGTCAGAGCCATGCCTACACCGCACTGCTCCCCTGCGGACCTGAAAATAAATATACCCCCGGTTCCGTCGACCCTGCCGCGGGAAGCGGAGGGGCGCAGGGCCCGGTAGGTTGCTGTAAC
>NW_022639680.1:35473-35832 GCF_010583005.1 Odontomachus brunneus
GGGGGTATATCGGGACCTCCAACCCGGCGGCCCTTCAGGCACGCTGTCTCATGAGAGGCAAGAAGAGGAAGAAGAACAAGAAGATGTAGAGGAAGAAAGAAGAGAAGAAGAAGAGGGTCGCAGTGGGGGATGGTAAGAGCCATGCCTATACCGCACTGCTCCCCTTCAAACCTGAAAAAGAAAAATGCCCCCGGTTCCGTCGACCCTGCCGCGGGGAGCGGAGGGGCGCAGGGCCCGGTAGGTTGCTGTAACGGCCCCTGCCTTCCCTCCCTGCATCAGGGATGCAGCAAGGGAAAGCGGAATGCGATAAGCCGCCAAGTGGTAGGGGAAAATGGAAGGAGTTTGGAGAATTTAGGTTA
>NW_022639680.1:35842-38128 GCF_010583005.1 Odontomachus brunneus
AAAGGGAGGCGGAATGCGATAGGCCGCCAAGGGTAGAGGAGAAGGGAAGGGAAGGCGTTTGGAGAGTTTAGGTTAGCGTCGCTAGCGCCATGGCAGTCCCGCCCAGGTTCGACGGCCGCGGCGCCGAGCCAATTACGTGCTCGCGGCAATGCTGTGTTTTATACTGCACCTGAAAGAGAAAGATACCCCCGGTTCCGTCGCCCCTTCCGCCGAAGCGGAGGGGCGCAGGGCCTGGTAGGTTGTTACGGCAGCCCATGCCCCCCTCTCTGCATCACGAATGCAACGAGGCGGAACGAAGAGCCACCTAGGGTGAGGGAAAAAGGAAATAGGTGGTTTGGGTTATTCGCCGCTAGCGTCATGGCGGTCCCGTCCAGGGCCGAGCCAATTATGTGCTCGCGGCAATGCTGTGTAGATCACTACCCCGGGACAGGTGCCGGACGAGGCGAGCGTATATTATTCGTTCGAATAACTTACCCGCTTCGTCCAACAGACATATAGGCCTGTATGCGGAAGGGCTGTCCTCCGCCTTGCCCCCCTTCTTGAAGAGGATCAAGTTGGTCCTCTTCCAGGGGCTGGGGAACACCCCGGTCCTCAAACAGGAGGTGAAGAGCCGCATTATGCAGCTCTTCACCTCCGCCACCCTCATCGCCAAGGCCCAACACTGTGCCTGGGATACCGTCAGGGCCAGGCGCCCTCTTTTTGGCGCCGAGTTTCCTGACGGCCATGTCCATCTCCACCATTGAGACCCCGACCTCTTCCTTCTCCCCGTCTGGAGGGGGGCCCTCGTAGGGGGGAATACATGTTTCCCCCCGTGGGAATAGAGCCCCCACAACCCTGTCAAGGAAGTCGGGGTCCAGGGACGCTGTCGGTGGGGGCGCCCAATGGCGTAAGCGCCTCATCACAATGTAATAAGGGCGTCCCCATGGGTCCTCGTCAATGGTGGAGAGCAGGTCATCTCAGGCACGGGCCTTGGCGATGGCCGCCTTGAGGGCATCCCGCGGTAAGCCCTCTCGGCGGCCACCCTGCCCTCTCCTTCTCTCCCCCACCGGTCGACGATCCTTCTGGCGTGGCCGGCGGAATGCCGAAGTTCGGCAATCTCCGCCGACCACCAGTGCACGGACCGGCGGGAGTGTGGCCGGGATCAGGGCATGGCGGCATCACACGCCGCCGTCATCATGTCCCGAATCCCGGCCACCTCATCTTCAATGGAGGGCCGGATCTCCGGTGTGGGACCCGGTTCTCCCCATGTGGCCGCCATTAAGACGGTCGCCAGCTTGTCGCGGTCGAGCTTTGCGAGGACCCATCTGCGCGGTCGGGCGCCCCCCTGCCCGCGCCTCTGGAGCACCTCTTCAGGGGTGGCGACCAGCCAGACCACAATATATCTGTGGTCCGTGAGGTTCTCCCCGCTGGTCACCACCCGCCAGTCCTATATCAGTCGGGCCGCTTGGGGAGACGCTAGGGTGACATCGATCACCGATCTCCCCCGCGGCCCGACAAAGGTGCTCCTTCGGCCTCTGTTGATGATACAGAGGCCGCGAGACGCGACCCATTTCTCCATGACTTCGCCCCGGCGGCACTTGGCCGAGGACCCCCATAACGCCGACTTGGCGTTGAAATCCTCGGCCACCAGGACCGGCCTTTGGGGGCGCCTCGACATAAGGTCCCCCAGCCGGTACAAAAGGTGCTCAAACTGGGCGAGGTCCCACGAGGGTGGGGCGTAGACCCCGACCACGTCCGCCCCCCACTCGACCGCGACAAATTCGTCCCCCTTCTCAATAAACGAGAAGGGGGGAGATGCCTCTCCTCCAATCCAGTGGATCGCCACCGAGCGCCCACGCCGCCCCTCAACGTCACCCACTATACTGGGGTGACTCCCGGGGACGGCGCAGGGCTCGGCGGCGATTCCAAGCCCGCAACCGCGCTCGCGGAGGGACTGTTCGAAAAGGTCCTGAGCTCCGCGAGCGCGGTTCAGATTCGCCTAGAGGAGGCGGGTCGCCATTACGGCTTATCGCTCTCCTCCAGGCCCTCCTTCTTTTTCTTGTTGCGGCGCTCGGTCGAGGAGTCCTTAGACTGGACCCCCTCGGCACGAGCACCGCTCCCTCTCTTCGCCCCGGTCCTCACCGAGGGAGGCCTCTGCTCCAATGGGGCAGGGTCCTCGGGAGAAACTGGAGTTTTGGAACCCCCGTCCGCCTGAGCGGTGACGGGAGCTCCCACCTTAACTGCGGGGGGTTTAGAGGGGGGAGATTTTCCAGACGCCTTGCGTCTCCGCCTCCCCCCCCCCCCCTT
>NW_022639680.1:38157-40701 GCF_010583005.1 Odontomachus brunneus
CCCCCCTTTCTCCCGCTGGCCCGTCTGGCCATTTGGCAGGCGGGACCTCCAACCCTATGGCCACAGGACCGACCGGCGTCGCGGCACACCGGGCATGTCGCCGGTGCGTCGCAAGCCGCGGCCTTGTGGCCAGCCGAACCGCAGTGGTAACAAAGACCACTGCGGTCGGCGCTGCTCCTGCAAGTGGCCCTGACGTGCCCCAAGCATTTATAGCATTGGAGGGGGCGCTTCATTAGGGCCTCCACCCGGACAAAGAACCACCCTACTTTAAGGCGCCCCCCGTCCAAAACCTTGCGGGCGGCCGCAAGAGGACATTGGAGCCACAGCGTCCCCATGCGGTCCGCCCCGGGGCGGATTGCCCACGCCCTTACCTCACCGGGCCCGCAGCTCCCGGCGACCGCCACCGCGGAGACAACTTCCTCAACGGTGGCCGCGTCGTCGAGGTCGCGGACCCTTATGTCGGCCCTCTTCGAGAGACGCGCTATCCGCACGTCCCCCGTATCGGCGAAGAAGGCCGTTCAAGAAAACCATGTCATTTGATGAAACAACACTATTGTTTTAAATAATATTTTTTTTTAAGTTTTTCTCAAAATTTAGTAATTCGATTTGTTTAATTTGTATTTTTTTGGATACTTTAATTTTTTTTTGTTGGATTAATCATTATAACATTTTGTTAAAAATGTAAAAGTAATTATCACTGGTTCACTACATTACATCAATATTCATCGCATATCGAATGTTGCATTGTTTCAATATCTATCAACAAATTATCCAATAAACAACAAGTAAAAATTATATAACTATTATTTGGTGTTTGCTAGGTATGTTATAATATACTGTGAACACTATAAGGATACATTATATAAGCATGAATTGTAAGAACATCGTTGGAGTCATCAAAGTCACCGCGTGCGCGCTCGATCCGTCACGTTAAGCAACAGTTTAGTGCGGTCAGGAGATGGATGGGTGGGTGGCCGGTGTTTTTCTACCGCTTAGGATCGAAATTATCGCAGGAGAATTCATGAAAATTTGGAATGTGTTTTGACTACTTTCGATATCTAAGTAGTTTATAAGACATGAGAAAATTAGGAATATAAATATATTTCTGTAAACATTATGATTTTCTCATTTTTCACCTTCGCATTATAATTCTCAGTATTTGATTACTATCAATATTTAACATTGATTTTATTATCAGTATTCACCAGAAATTAAGTACTGGCCAAAAAATTACAGAATTACTGGTAATATTTAATCACTAATAATTTTTCAGTATTTCTTAGTATGATATTTCTATAAGAGCCTCTAGAAAGTTTTTTATTTTGGGGATAATATATCTTTCATTGGAAAATAAATAGTCGTCATCATCACTACTAGATAATGACGAGAGGAAATCGAATAAAACTTGCATATCTTGCTCATTCAAATTGCGTACATTAATTCGCGCCATTATATTTTGCACTGAACCGGCACCGTCTTTTGGAGCTCGTGCCAGATTTCCGCACGAAAATGCGGAAACTCGGCACTAGATTTACCAATAAAACAGGGCGCACGATTTTCGTGCGCACTGAAATTCTCAATGAAACACGCAGTCCGCGGCTAGTGAGCACCAGTTCTGCCAATGAAAAACGCTATGAGATAAGATATCTCTTGGATATTGTATATGGGGATGTTTTCGAAATTTATTCATTATGATATACTGGTGATATTATCCGGAGATTGATATATATTTCGCATATCCGCGATGATTTTAGTATATCCTATAGATATCAATTGCTGTGTGGGATGTTGTATCCATGTACGAAAACAAATTATTTATTTAAAAGAAGAGAATATAAATCCTTTTAAATGTAAAATGTATGTTTAAAAAGTATATTCAAAAAATATTTACTTGTTTTAAAAGTAAATAAAATACAAATAAATCATTTTGTAAATTTAAATAGTTTTCTGATTGTAAAAGGAATTTTAATTTGAAACCCACAAAGATACTTTTAATATTAAAAAATAATTTATTTAAATTTATAAAATGATTTACTTGTATTTTATTTACTTTAAAATAAACAAATATTTATTTAAACACAATTTTTATATTAAAAAAATTTTCTTTTTGTAAGGAGATCAATATTTCCTTGAAATTCATAATTTTACAGCTTATTTTACAAATTTTAAAAAAATATTACTTTATGTTTATTACATATTATTACATGTTTTTTAAAGTGTAACAAATATTTTTTAAGTTAAGAAATTATATTTAACAAAATATATTTTTTTAATTTAAAGAATTTTTTTCAGTAACATTACCAATTTAAATTTTTATTTTCTTATTTCTTCATTAATTTAATAATTATAAATAATTACATTAATTTTTTATATATGATATTTATAGAAATATTTACAAAATATTACTATAAATATTTATACTTTGTTTACTATAAATATTGCAAGAAATATTTACTCAATATTTTAATAATATTTTGAATAAAGATTTTAATACTTTTTTTATGTATATAAATATTTATAAAATATTTATATAATATTTAAAAA
>NW_022639680.1:40711-41298 GCF_010583005.1 Odontomachus brunneus
AAATGTCTAAATCCGTATATATTTATGCCAGCCAATCAGCTAATCAAGTTGGCGTTTCTCTGTACTAAAGGTTCTCTAAGGTTTCGTGTTCAAAATCGGATTATCTGTGGACGTTTACTTTATACTCCTGGACATACGGACGTAAAATGGACATGAAATGGATGTCTCATGGATGTCCTGTGCTGACTGGGAGTACACAAGCGGTTCGAAGAATTCATCAGAAAAGCAGCAAAAGTCTGTCTTGAAGAAAATGCAAATATCGTCAACGTGGCATTCACATTTATGTAACGTCTATGTATAAGAAAATTGAAATAACAATGTAGCACACACACTTGCATATCATCTGTGAAAAAATGATAGCGGTATTATGTTAACGCCTATTTGACGATTGTCTTTATTCTATAAATATATATGTATATATAAATTCGATATCGTCGCTAAATGAAGATAACGTTTTCTACTTTTTGACGATCGCTCTACGTTATCGACCCTTATTAAGTTCGCCGCTCCGGCATTCCCAAAAGGTTCTCTACCATTTTGCCAGAGTTGGGAAGTAATGCGTTACTATTTCGTTACTTTTTTTTGTA
>NW_022639680.1:41308-41385 GCF_010583005.1 Odontomachus brunneus
TTAATTTTTAACATAATTTTAAACATTAATTTTTTTCATATATAATATTTATAGAAATATTTACAAAATATTATTAT
>NW_022639680.1:41395-41554 GCF_010583005.1 Odontomachus brunneus
GTAACGATTTGGTAACGCCGTTACTTTTTTATATTAGTGACGAAAAAGTATCGGCGTTACATTTTCTTTAGTAACGAGTAACGAAATTCATCATTACTTGTATCGTTATTTTTTTACTATAGTGACTTCTGTACACAGAACGCGGCAACGCTTGCCACG
>NW_022639680.1:41564-42040 GCF_010583005.1 Odontomachus brunneus
TTATAAATATTTCTATTTTGTTTACTATAAATATTGCATAAAATATTTACTCTATATTTTAATAATATTTTGAATAAAGATTTTAATACTTTTTTTTATGTATATAAATATTTATAAAATACTTATATAATATTTAAAAAAAATATTTCGAAATAAATATTTATGAATCTTTATCATAAATATTATGTGTTGTCTGGGTAAACTGTTAAAACTATATAAAATCATTCTCTAACATATTCTGAACTTTGTTTCATTTTGGATATATATAAATAATCCATAAGATATACTGATGAGGATATCTAGAGAACCTCTAGTACAGAGAATCGCCAACTTGGTCATGTGACCAGCTATTCAGCTACTCTGCGATTGACTGGCATAAACATGTACGGATTTGGACATTGCGACGCCGATGCAAAACCAATATATATATATATATATATATATATATATATATATATATATATATATATATATAG
>NW_022639680.1:42176-42533 GCF_010583005.1 Odontomachus brunneus
CAGACAAAAGTTGTTTGGTTTCGAGGGGACCATAAGATGGTACCATTGCTTTGACCTTGAAGAATTATTTGAAAGTCACATGAAAGTCACCTCAATTTTTTTAAACGGCATCCCCTATTTTTTATTACATATTTTTGTAGCTTACCTCGAGAGCTTTCCAAAACATTCTAATGAAATGTTTCTTCATGGAGTACTTTTCGAATTATAAAGCTCCAAAGTTGCAATATGAAAAAATTCAAAATATCTCGTAAAGTATTCACTTTCCGTCTTATCTTACACGATTCAACTAGTCAAGGCAAGAATTGGACATGATCCAATCGGTCAAGGCAAGATCTGGACATGATCCAACCAGTGAAG
>NW_022639680.1:43033-46513 GCF_010583005.1 Odontomachus brunneus
AGCCTCTAAAGCGTGGACTACAATGAGAACTTAAGCCATAAAATTTAAGCTTTAAGCTCTAAGCCGTAAGAAATTGACCAGTCACAGTCAATTATTTTTCTTATAATTGACTGTGATTGATCAACTTCTTACGGCTTAGGACTCAAAGCTTAAACTTTATGGCTTAAGTTCTCATTGTAGACCACGCTTAAGAGGCGCCGCACACGAATTGACATAACAGTAACGTACCGTAAGAACTGACCAATCACTTTAAGTATTGTCGAACCGTAAGGTCGCCATTTTTGTGAATACTCGATTGTAATTGGTCCATTTTTATGGTACGTCTTAGGTTACTGTTATGTCAATTCGTATGCGGCGCCCTTAAAGCCCATTCTACATTACTCGCAATCGCAAAATCGCAAAGAAATTGACCAATCATAATTGATTATTCTTCGATTGAAAAAAGAACAATCGACTATAATTAGTAAATTTCTTTGCGACCTTGCGATTTGCGACTAATGTAGAATAGGCTTTATGTCGTTATGCAAGAATGTATGCTTTCTGCTTAAATATCTTACATTTTGTCTTTATATATGTATAATTTATCTACTGTTTCCCTTACTATTCGTTTTATAAACCGATTTTAACTTTTCTTTTTACAAAAGTAACGGAAAGTAACGAATTTTTTATCATTACTTTTCAAATAACGGTAACGCGTTACTTTTTAGAATCAGTAACGAATAACGGTAACAAGTTACTTTTTACCGCAAGTAACGGTAACGGTAACGCCTTACTTTTAAAACGTAACGTTCCCAACTCTGCATTTTGCAAATGACCACATAGATTTTTAGATATTAAAGAAAATTGTTACATATCTAGGTATAGTTTCCGGAATAGAACCGTGTCTTGAATTAGCGATGTGCCGACGTTTCGCAAACGTTGCAGTTTGCATCATCACGGCTGAGAACTCTGATACTGAGCTCCCTTGGGTAAAGGTTGTCCTTATATGTCCCCTTCCCCCCCCCCTCCTTTGTGTAGATGGTGTTAGGGAGTACGGGACAAGGTTTGAATCCAGCCAATCAACGTATTTTAATTGATCAGCTGGTCAATTAAAAAAACCGGGGAGGGCAGTATGCTAAATAGAGTTTACTTGCATACCTTTGTCTCGGTTGAGGTTGTTGGAATGTTTTAAAATTACAAGACCTTCAAGATGTTTTCTGGCAAAATAACTCTGTGAGGGAGTCAATTTGGTGGCTTTGTCATATTGTACGGAGTGTCCAGTCTCCATCCAGTGTTCAGCTAGGACTGATTGAGTAAAGTGACCATACTTGGTACATCGCTAGTGTTCCCTGATTCGCGTACTGATCTTCCTCCCGGTTTCTCCTATATAAACTTTACCACAAAAGCAAGGGATCTTGTATACACCTGATTTTTCTAGGTATGATTTCTGATCCTTCGGATTTGGGAGTAAATGGGAGAGTTTCCTATGGGGTTTGAAGATTACTTTGATTTTGTGTTTACCCAGAATCCTGCTGATAGGTTCTGTTATGCCCTGGAGATATGGAAGGACAGCCGTCTTTCTCTTTTCTCTCTCTTCATCTAGTGTGTCAGTGTTTTTGGACAACAATTGTTTCAGGACTGACAATTTTGTTCTTCTGGTTTTTTATTATTTGCGAGATGTTTTTGCTGTTGTATCCATTTTTGGTTAAGGCTGTACCGAGGTGTTCTAGTTCTCCATCCAGAGAAGATGGTTCCGAAATTGTGAGCGCTCAGTAAACCAATGAACTTATGACAGAATTGCTTTGCGAGGGATGATGATGAGAGGTTGCATGTAGATATCGGTCCGTGTGTGTTGGTTTTTGGTAGACCTGGTGACCTAAGATGCCATCTTGGTTCTTTTGGACTAGCACATCCAGAAAGGGTATTTGATTATTTTGTTCCACTTCCATTATGAACTGAATACTGGGATGTTGTGAATTGAGAAACCCGAGAAACTGAGAAAGAGTTTCCCTGCCAGGATCCCAAATTACGAAAGTATCGTCAACATACCGAAACCATGTGGATGGTTTCAGTGGTGCGTTCCTTAAAACTTCATTCTCAAAATGTTCCATAAAGATGTTTGCAATGATAGGAGATATAGGAGATCCCATCGCCGCTCCAGAGGTTTGATCGAAAAACTCTCCTTGGAACTGAAAATAAGTTGAAGTTAAGCAGTGTTCTAGAAGTGGGAAGAGATTGGCAGGAATTTCCTCGGAATTCTTGATGATGTTCAAAGTATCCTGGACTGGAACATTAGTAAACAATGAGACTACATCAAAACTCACCAGGATATCATTAGTATTCACCTTGATTTTTGTGATCTTATTCACGAAATCCGTTGAATTCTTGATATGGGAATCATTGAGACCAGTAAGTTTCTGGAGGGGTTTGGAGAGATAGCGGGCTAACTGGTAGGTAGGTCCCCCAATATTGCTGACAATAGGACGTAAGGGCACTGATTCCTTGTGGATTTTTGGAAGACCGTAGAGTCTAGGTGCTAAAGAATCTTGAGGGGTTAAATACTTGATAGTTTGAAGAGGGAGACCTACATTTTTCAGAAGAGAAGATGTTTTCTTCTCTATGCTGTATGTTGGGTTGCGTTTGAGTTTCCTGTAGACTTTTTGGTCTGAGAGTAAACTATTGATTTTACTGCAGTAGTCTTCCCTGTTCATAACTACAGTAGCGTTCCCTTTGTCTGCTGGTAAAATTTTTTAATTGACCAGTTGATCAATTAAAATACGCTGATTGGCTGGATTCAAGCCTTCTCCCCTACTCCCTAACACCATCTACACAAAGGGGGGGAAGGGGACATGTAAGGACAACTTTTGCCCAAGGGAGCTCAGTATCAGAGTTCTCAGCCCGGATGACGCAAACTGCAACGTTTGCGAAACGTCGGCACATCGCTGATTCAAGACACGGCTCCATTCCGGAAGCTATATCTAGACATTGTATCAATGGCCGTGAAAGCCTTAAATCTAGCATGATTTTCTTCGTTTGGAATTCTCGAAATATATCATTTTTCATCACCTATGACGATTCGATACAGAAAACGCTTCCGTTGATGTCTTTTCAGCAGGAGATCGCTGGTAACTTTTCAATTCTCCATCTGTCTTTCAGTCAAATCGTGTTGTACCCATTTTCCTTCTTTTTGAAACTTTCCCATCGTGTGCAAACACTCGCTAACATTTTTGAGTCACATTTGATACTTCCGCCAATTGTGATTGGGTTTGAATGAAGTCCTCGTCCAACAATGCTTGCAACACTGCATCTTCAAATTTTTTCGGTGGTTTTCCCTTAGCCTTGTCTTTCACATCAAAATCAATTTTGAATCGATTAAACCTACGTTCACAAGTGTCTTGAGCTAATGCATGTTCGCCGTAAGCTTCTACAAGTATTCAATAAATTTGAGTAGTAGTTTTCTTCAAAATGAAGTAATGAATCGAAACCTCCCGCAAATGGTCT
>NW_022639680.1:46523-46679 GCF_010583005.1 Odontomachus brunneus
GAAGAATAAATAAGAAGATCACGCCGAGCTCTCCACAGTCTGAAATAAAACAACAAGATCCTAATTTTACCAGCAGACAAAGGGAACGCTACTGTAGTTATGAACAGGGAAGACTACTGCAGTAAAATCAATAGTTAACTCTCAGACCAAAAAGTC
>NW_022639680.1:47018-47124 GCF_010583005.1 Odontomachus brunneus
AGTAAATTCCTGCCAACCTCTTCTCACTAATAGAACACTGCTTAACTTTAACTTATTTTCAGTTCCAAGGAGAGTTTTTCGAACAAACCTCTGGAGCGGCGATGGG
>NW_022639680.1:47134-49642 GCF_010583005.1 Odontomachus brunneus
AAACGTCGGCACATCGCTGATTCAAGACACGGCTCCATTCCGGAAGCTATATCTAGACATTGTATCAATGGCCGTGAAAGCCTCAAATCTAGTATTAGAAGCCTGCACGGAGAGGCTATCCTAGGGCCGATAAATTTATTTTCCAAACTCAGGAAATCCTTGCATGTCCAACTGTGCTCCCTAGCATTTCTGAAACTGTGCCTCGACCATCATGTAGTACCGAAATGCTTTCAATTAAAAAAATCCATTTCCATCTTCTAACCAGGCCAAAGGCATTCTACAACAAGCGTGGTTGAGGTTAGTCAAAGACAGAATCTCAGCCACCAAGAAGAACTTGGCTGAGATATCCCAAAAACTATTAAAATTACATCTTTCTCTTGCAAAATCGTTGGAGCCTGAGCTGTGGCTGGATCGGGTTACTCACGAACAAGCTGTTCACTCAGCTGAGGCAAGAACACAAAAACAGAAAAGCAAGTATGATAAGATCAATCCACAGACTCAAATGCCAGTTCTCACACATACAGTGAAGAATCTTAGCGATCAAGATCTATCACCATCCGAAGTCGCTGTTCTAGCTAAGGGACACAATTTTGCTGTCACTCCCTCTAGTATCCTTACGGAAGAAATCACCAGCCAAATTGAAACGGCTATTTTCCACCTTCCTTTAGAGGCAAGCAATGACATCAGAAATCGAACAACCAACATTCTACGCAAAGCCAAACTTCCCAAACAAAATATAAACAAAAAGAATAAATAAGAAGATCACGCCGAGCTCTCCACAGTCTGAAATAAAACAACAAGATCCTAATTTTACCAGCAGACAAAGGGAACGCTACTGTAGTTATGAACAGGGAAGACTACTGCAGTAAAATCAATAGTTAACTCTCAGACCAAAAAGTCGACAGGAAACTCAAACGCAACCCAACATCCAGCATAGAGAAGAAAACATCTTCTCTTTTGAAAAATGCAGGTCTCCCTCTTCAAACTATCAAGTATTTAACCCCTCAAGATTCTTCAGCACCTAGACTCTACGGTCTTCCAAAAATCCACAAGGAATCAGTGCCCTTACGCCCCATTGTCAGCAATATTGGGGGACCTACCTACCAGTTAGCCCGCTATCTCACCAAACCCCTCCAGAAACTTACTGGTCTCAATGATTCCCATATCAAGAATTCAACAGATTTCGTGAATAAGATCACAAAAATCAAGATGAATACTAATGATATCCTGGTGAGTTTTGATGTAGTCTCACTGTTTACCAATGTTCCAGTCCAGGATACTTTGAACATCATCAAGAATTCCGAGGAAATTCCTGCCAACCTCTTCCCACTAATAGAACACTGCTTAACTTCAA
Organism: Odontomachus brunneus; assembly: GCF_010583005.1. Taxonomy (NCBI): domain Eukaryota; kingdom Metazoa; phylum Arthropoda; class Insecta; order Hymenoptera; family Formicidae; genus Odontomachus; species Odontomachus brunneus. The sequence goes on from NW_022639680.1 coordinate 48,489, forward strand.
CCTATTTTCAGTTCCAAGGAGAGTTTTTCGAACAAACCTCTGGAGCGGCGATGGGATCTCCTATATCTCCTATCATTGCAAACATCTTTATGGAACACTTTGAGAATAAAGTTTTGAGGAACGCACCACTGAAACCATCCACATGGTTTCGGTATGTGGACGATACTTTCGTAATTTGGAATCATGGCAGGGAAACTCTTTCTCAGTTTCTCGGGTTTCTCAATTCACAACATCCCAGTATTCAGTTCACAATGGAAGTGGAACAAAATAATCAAATACCCTTCCTGGATGTGCTAGTCCAAAAGAACCAAGATGGCACCTTAGGTCACCAGGTCTACCGAAAACCAACACACACGGACCGATATCTACATGCAACCTCTCATCATCATCCCTCGCAAAAGAATTCTGTCATAAGTTCATTGGTTTACAGAGCGCTCACAATTTCGGAACCATCTTCTCTGAATGGAGAACTAGAACACCTCAGTACAGCCTTAACTAAAAATGGATACAACAGCAAAAACATCTCGCAAATAATAAAAAACCAGAAGAACAGAAGTGTCAGTCCTAAAAACACTGACACACTAGATGAAGAGAGGAAAAAGAGAAAGACGGCTGTCCTTCCATATCTCCAGGGCATAACAGAACCTATCAGCAGGATTCTGGGTAAACAAAATCAAAGTAATCTTCAAACCCGATAGGAAGCTTTCCCATTTACTCCCAAATCCGAAGGATCAGAAATCATACCTAGAAACATCAGGTGTATACAAGATCTCTTACTCTTGTGGTAAAGTTTATATAGGAGAAACCGGGAGGAAGATCAGTACGCGAATCAAAGAACACCAGCGATGTACCAAGTATGGTCACTTTACTCAATCAGCCCTAGCTGAACACTGGATGGAGACTGGACACTCCGTACAATATGAAAAAGCCACCAGATTGGCTCCCTCACAGAGTTATTTTGCCAGAAAACATCGTGAAGGTCTAGAAATTTTGAAACATCCCAACAACCTCAACCGAGACAAAGGTATGCAAGTAAACTCTATTTGGCATACTGCCCTCCCGGTTTTTTAATTGACCAGCTGATCAATTAAAATACGCTGATTGGCTGGATTCAAGCCTCGTCCCCTACTCCCTAAACACCATCTACACAAAGG
>NW_022639680.1:49652-52050 GCF_010583005.1 Odontomachus brunneus
TGCCCCGTGTCCAACTGATATACACCCTTTTTAATTGACCAGCTGATCAATTAAAATACGCTGATTGGCTGGATTCAAGCCTCGTTCCCTACTCCCTAACATCATCTACACAAAGGAGGGGGGGGGGAGGGGACATATAAGGACAACCTTTACCCAAGGGATCTCAGTATCAGAGTTCTCAGCCCTGATGCAAAGTGAAACGTTTGCGAAACGTCGGCACATCGCTGATCAAGACACGGCTCCATTCCGGAAACTATACCTAGATATTGTATCAATGGCCGTGAAAGCCTCAAATCTAAAATTGTTACATGATTGTGTATCATAATAAATTTTCTTTAATTAATATCTAAAAATCTATGTGATTATTTGCAAAATGGTAAAGGACTTTTTTTTGTTCAGTTTGATCTAATGTAGAAATATACAACGGCAGATAGCGCCACTGCAGCTCATCTATCATATTTCACGTGATCATTCACCAATCTTTTTTAATTAATATCTTGAGATTTATCGCGAATATCGCAAAATGGTATGGGACTTTTTTATGTTTACTTCAATCCGTTCTACGTTCCCACAAAATATGCGGAAGAGAATCTGGAACACCCTGTATACTTTTGTCTTGAAGAAATTCTGGTCTCGTGCTCAAATAATATCTTTTAGTTTGTGTTGCTGATTTTCTGTTGATTGGTTTTCTAGTAACGTGACAATTTGTAGTAATTTACATGTTTCTCGTAAATATATTAATAATGTATTAATAATGTATTAATATATTAATAATGTATATATTATAATGTATATATTATGTTACTATTTTACACATATTACAGGGCACATGATTCAAGAGGTTCCCGAATTTCCCTTGGTTGTTTCTGATAAAATCGAGACGTATAATAAAACTAAGCAAGCTGTAATTTTCTTCAGATGTATCAAGGCTGTATCAAGGCATGGAATGATATTCAAAAGATAAGTTAATACTAAGTTTATGTTATTGATGTGCGCACTAATGAATATATCTCTTTTTCCCTCTCTTTGTTAGACACTTTAGCTTGAACGCCTCTAGTAAGTATCAAAAAGAATATTGTATTCAGGCGTTTTCGTCAAATGATTAATTCACTATAGAAAGTGGTATAAATAACTAAATAGCTTGTTCAAAACCAAGTACAAGGTTTATCATTTAACTTCAAACTTATTCGTATTATAAAATATATATCATTTATTTTTAGATGTATAAATCGCAAAGATTCCACGCAGGAAAAGGAAAAATGCATAATGGTCGATGTATTCAACGACGTGGACCATTGATTGTCTATGGAAAGGATGAGGTAAACTACTTTCTTACAAAGAATTTTATAGGGATCATTACATATTGTTTACATATGTAATTATAATAATATAATAATCTTGTTTCTAGGGAATACGTAAAGCATTTTGCAACATCCCTGGTGTCGATCTAATGAATATCAACAAAATAAACCTTTTGAAGATGGCACCTAGTGGTCATGTTGGACATTTCGTCATCTGGGCAAAATCAGTATTTGAACAATTGGACGTTATTTACGGTACTTGGCGCAAGGAATCACAATTCAAGAAAGGATATAATTTGCCATTCCCCAAAATGGCGAATACAGATTTATTCAGGCTTCTGAAATCTGAAGAAATTCGTAAGGTTCTAAGAGCTCCTAGGTAATTGTGTAAATGACTATTTTATACAGTTTTATGTAATTTTTGTATTAGTCTCTTACTCTTTCTTTTTTTTCTTACTTTCACTTCTCTCTAAATATCAATTCTCGCTAATGTCCTATATTATTAAAATATTAAGGAAAATTGACGACTGAATGCACACGATGTGGTGAATCGCGGACTATATAAGATAATACATATTTGGGCTTATTGTATCTCCTAACAAAAATGAATATCAGAAAGCAGCGAAAGATGGTTGTGAGCAGAGGTCTGCAGCCAGATTAAGAAATAAATTCGATATCTTAGGCTATCCTACAGAATTCGTTTTACCCGTTTTGTACACATTCTTTGATTTCACATGTGTATAAATAAAAAGAATTATATGTAACCGCGATTCGTTGCGGGTTTGAATCGCTTGTCGGATCGGGTTCGTGATAGGCGGAATAATTGAGAAACAGTGTTTTAAGAAAATAATAATGAATAATATATTTAAAATACTAAGCTGATGATAATGACAATATATATATATATCGAACAATACGTGTCGACGCCTTTGGTTTTGGTTGTTTGTATCGCCTGACAGAGGTTTGTTTAGACGCCGATTTGTGTGATGTGACGCGCGGTGCGCGGGACGCGGACGACGTCAGTGTCGCGTCTTCGCGAGTCTATTCTGTTGACGTTTCGTTCGGCGTCGTGTCTCTTAAGTGCGGTGGACACTTTT
>NW_022639680.1:52212-57527 GCF_010583005.1 Odontomachus brunneus
AATGTCGATGACACGTATCCGTGCAACGACGGCGGAGTGACTACAGTCGCCAATCGACGAACAATAATCTGCCAGGAGCGGAGTCGGTATCTCTTAAAGCGGATAATCGGAATCGGATTCTCCTTCGAGAGCGGTGGATCGGTTCTGATTCTCTTTCGAGAGCGGATGATCGAATCTTCTAGATTACGATTACGCGGCGTTTTATATATCTCGAATCTCGCTTGATTCGCTATTTACCGCGGTTGTTCGGCGGTCGCGCTGTTTACAATCTTAGAGGACGCTCTGTCCCCTTGCGCTTCTGTTTCGCGTTGTTTTTGCGTTTCTTTTATGTGACGATATGCATCGTTACATATATATACAAAATTTTATTTAAAATCTCTCGTTCAGATGAACATGTTCTTTTAAAGTTCTTGACTGCACGTCATAGACTTGATTGATGTCAAAAATGAAAAAAATTCCGACGAAATACGTTGAAATGGGCTGCATTCAACAAATTATTTTACAAATATAAAATTCGTGAATCTGATTGGAATATGTCAGAGCTAACTCGAGAGGTTTCACTTTTCGTTGTTGTCCCGCGCGCAGCTTACGAGTCGCTTGACGCTTGTGGGACAAGGTAAAGGGAACAATGCAAAGCAGAGTTTTCCGAAAATCGACCGGGAAATGCGTCGTTTTCCGAGCTCTGGTATATACTCTTAGATTCAGTCAAGATTAAGAGCACATAGCCCAATTAGATTTACGAATTTTTGCAACAATTGCGAAACAGTTTTCTCTGCTACATGCAACCATAATTCATAAAATGACACGCAATGTAGTGTTGTGTATTCCAGCCTCGACAAGTAAGCGTTTTCCCCTTTCATTTACGCATACAGACCGCTCCGTCTATTCATGTGACGACTGTCGTTATACGGATAGACAGAGCCGTCTATGTAAATGGAAGAGGAAAGACACTTGCTTGTCGAGGCTTGCTCGACTGCAATCATAAATCGATGGAACAATCAATAAACAACCATAAAATTAACGTAACACAACTTTTTTATCACATTTACATACAACTATTTTTAATTTCTCTTATAATATTATCACGTTAATTTTACGGTTATTTATTGATACTTAAAGCAGAAGGAAAATGGTCGAACTATTGTACAGATCAGCTTGATCAATTACAAATATCATTTTATGAACATTAATATAAGAGTTCCACGATGAAAACCCAGGAACTTTAAAAATACAGATAAAACTTAACAAAAATGTTAAGTAACTGAATGTTTATTATTCCCAATAAACAAAGAACATTAAATCAACATCTTAAAATATTTTAATTTTACGCGTATCTCTTGCATATTTTCGTTTAATATTTCAAAAATATTTCAAAAATATTACCGAATAATCTCTTTGAGTATTGCAAAAATGTTTTAAAAATATTAAAATGTCGAAGTTATTTGTAATAATGTTGATATACTACATTAAATTACATATTAGATATATTAACGTAAAAACTACATATTAGAAAACGTTACATTTTACTGAATATCGTTGCAGTAGCATTCTATTAAGATTTTTTGCTTACTGGATTACTATGTAATGAATAATAAGTGTATAACTAGTACAATCATGTAAATAATTGTCAAATTCATAAAAAAATACAGATTTAAGTTGAAATGGGAATGTTTTTAAATATTAATAAGTTGACAAAAGTATATTTTATATATGTATGTGTGTGAGAAGCTATTCTTTTATTTTTATCACATCATCATACACAAGCAATTTATCAATTATTTTAGACAATAATGTCAAATTTTCTTACAATGTAACTGACATTTTCATACAAAATGTGTTTAAAATTGTTCAATATACGATATATCGAAAAATTTGTTGTAATATAAATTTTATCTGAAATGAAATTTAATAATCTACAAAAATGAAATTTAATGATTTAATTGATGTTTTGCTTAAATAATCACGTCTTACAAAATTAAACTAATTTCTTTGCTTCGAAAAAGCTCTTAAGATGCTTCATTTGCCATGCACCCATAATTATAACAACTGCAGTCTGTGTAAGGGACCACCAGAACACACGACGATGAGTGCTTTCTGATGTTTGCCTAAATCGTTCTTCTCGGTACTGAAAAATATAAATATACATGAAATATATTTATAATATATGATCTACACACACACACATACACACACATATATAAGGGGTTTTATTTTAACTTAGACATTATAATATATTGAAAATGATTAATTAAAAAAAATATTTCAGATAAAAGTTGTAAAGTTTGAGAGGGACTCTATCAAATGAGTCACTTAGATTTTGGGTTCAAGGTCTACTTTGGGTCCAATAAAGTCTAAATTGATTTTTCTCAATAAAAACACCTATCTTTTTATTGCAGACATATCTACGAAAAAAATAAAAAAATGTCGTTCTTGATCACTTTTTGTTAAACCCCCAAACAGACCCAAAATAGCGCTTAAAATTTTTATTTTGAAAATGTTGCTGTTGTTATGTTTCTGTCAATTAAAGCAAAATCGGGGAAGAATCCGGCCAATAAAGGTAAGTCTAAAAATTTATTGGATCTTGTTAACAACAAAGGTTTTCAAGTCCAATACTGCTTTTTAGGAAGATTTTTTTCGGTAATTATTTAGAAGACAGTCCTCACTTCCGATTTCGATGAAAGTAGGCTCAATTAATGCGTTTTTGCACGCCAAACAACTTTTTCCTCTGACAAAATCGTCGCTCTCTATTGTAAAGCGAGATATTAATAGATAAAGTTGAGGGCGTGTTAGATTAGAAAATGTGTCGTACTGTCTATCTCTAGTTGTGTGACTGGGGGGCTTCGCCCGCCAGACCCTCCGAACCGTGGCAGGGTGATAGCCGCAGTCATTGTTTATTAAAAAGTTAAGAAAAAAGGTTGGACACTTTTTAATAAACAATATGACCAATGTGACGATAGGTTAGTTTTTAGGAGGTGCGGGGGCGCAGCCCCCCGCTCGTTGTTTGATATCTTTCCCGTGTTATAAAATGTCAAATATATTAAAAATATTCTTAATTTAAGTATTTTCATGAAGTTGCTGCACACTACGTTACACTAATACAGTAAGTGCAACTCTAACCAACAGACTTTACGTTGCAACGACTTCACCTATCATACCTAGCATCTTTAACAATTAATATCTCGCTTCGCAGTAGAGAGCGACGATTTTGTCAGAGGAAAAAGTTGTTTAGCATGCAAAAACGCGTCGATTGAGCCTACTTTTATCGAAATCGGAAGTGAGGACCGTCTTCTAAATAATTACCTTTTTTTCGTTTGCACACTTTTAAGATATTTAAAAAACAATTTTGAGGAGGCCAATTTTATATCTTAATTTTATAATTGAATCTCGAATGTTGGAAGACATATTCCAACATTCGAGAAAAAAGATTTGGTATATCTCATTCGATTGCATATTGTTTGTACACCACTAGTTTTTATTTGTAGACCTTTAGTTTAAAAGATATTAAACACATTTTTTGGGATTTATTTGAGCAAATAAAAATCTATTGATTACATGTACTGTACATTAAATTTGGATTACATAGAAAGCTAGTGTGAAGTTGGTCCTCCTAAAATTATATTTTGAATATCTTTTAAACTAAAGATGTGCAAACAAAACACGAAGTGCAAACATGTGCAAACGATATGCAACCGAATGATAAAAAGTTTATTTTTTCCAATAAGTCGAGTCACAGCGCAGCCCAGTAATATAGCGCGCGGATGGTGGCGTGTGACGATTGAATGAATAACGCACCACTGCCTATGTTTATATCGTTGCGCTCCTACGTCTTACTGCACCGCGCCATGAAACACAGTATGGATTAAGATAACATAGAATTACTATACCATTTTATTAATATTCGCAATAATTATCGAGATATTAATTAAAGAAAATTTGTAAATTGTTACGCGCGAGATATAATAGATAAGCTATAGTGGCGACATCTACCGTCGTGTGCTTGTACATTAGGTCAAACTGAATACAAATAAATCCTCTATCTTTTTCCTAATAACTTTGTAGATTTTTAGTTATTAATTAGAGAATATTATTAATATTATTAATATGTTATCGCAAGCGATTATTCGCCAATTTTCTTTAATTAATAATTAAAAATTACAAAGTTATTAGGAAAATAGTAACTTTTTTGTTTAGTTTGACGTAATGTAGAAGCACACAACGGTAGATGTTGCCACTATAGCTTATTTATCATATCTCGCGTATTCATTCACAAATCTTCTTTAATTAATATCTCAGCCCAGTAATTTTCCTTATTTTTCTTTCACAACTAATTTCTCAGTTATTATTACGAATATTGCAAAACTATAGGACTTTTATGTTCACTTTACGTTCTCACGGGAGCTTTGAAGATTGTTCCGAGACATCTTTTATACATATTATCAGAGTTGGGAAGTAATACGTTATTTGTAAGGCCACTATCGTTACCATTATTTTTTTCGATAATGATCGTTATTTTTTTCTGTTTGTAACATTGTTACATTTTTACAGTAATGAGTTTCACTGTTTCTCTTATTGTTACTTTAGTTATCTCTATTCATAGATTTAGTTACCTCTTTTCATAGATGATGCACTAATTGCGCGCTGATAGCGTATATTAGATATTGTTAAATGGATAGAAATATCTCAATATTTGCCGGAAGACAGTACATGGTTTTATCTTATTCATGCAAAAATAATTGTTAGTGCAGAGTAGGATTTTGTAATTTATAGCTGTAAAAAGTTTTTAATAAATTTATTAAGGGGATGCTGGAGTCGATGACAAACTCGAATAATGTCGATAATGTAGAGACGATCGTCACTAACATAATCACGCTATCCTTTTCGTATTTCTTGTGTATACAGAACTTACATGAATATGTGTTGCTTTGTTTTACTATATTCAACGGAAAATCTAACCATATATATGTAGAAATCTTTCTGCAAACTTTCTCGATATTTTTACACTTCCAAATATAGATGCAAAGGTAGAGTAATGTTCTTCAAAATTTTTCTGTTTGAAGCATCCACACTTTCGGTATATACAAGCTGTGGAACCTTTGGATTAGGCAAATATTAGGTGAAGTAAAAAGTTCTGAGCGTTTTCCGCTAGATGTCTTTAGTGAGCCATATCTCACGATGTATACATCGCATCGGGTCATACTATACGGCGATTTAAAGGTGACATTACGCTTCAAAAAAAGTTCTGTGACAGTTTTGTGTTTGGTCAAGCCAGTTGTGTGTTACAGCGTTCCAAAATGGAGGTAAAAAAAGAGAAAATT
>NW_022639680.1:57537-62869 GCF_010583005.1 Odontomachus brunneus
TTCTTCAATCGCGGAATTATGAAATTGCCTTCAAAATGGACAAAAGTTATCGAACAAAATATTTGGCGCATATTTGATCGAAATCGGATAATCCTAACTATGTTAATTTCATCGTCGAAATAAAGCGAAAAAATGCTCAGAACTTTTTACTTCACCTAATATTACGCTGACAGATTGAGATTTTACATTTAAAATTTTTTCGTTTTTGTTACATATTGAGCAATGCTTCTATTTAATTATGCATGTATTTTCATTGCGTAAAAGTATTTGTAATTCTGTGTAACCAATACGACGTAAACTTTGCAGAAAAATGTCAGTGTTCTGTTGGTAAAGTTTTCAGCTTCAGTATCCCTTTAATAGATATAGCATAGACGTGTATAATATAGTTCACTTAAGGAACTATTGAACAAATATATTACACTATGTATATTTATTATTAAATTTATTAAAAATTTTTAAATTTTGCAAATTGCAAAATTTGACTCTGCACCGACAATAATTTTTGTGTAAAAAATAATAAAAGATAAGTAGATAAGAATGAACCTGATAAAGAAATATTAATTTTTCGAGTCATGATTATCCCAGTTTCGAATGACAGTTTTAAATAACTTGTTCTTTTTAAATAAACTGGTTGCATTAAAAATAATAATTTAAGAATTTAAGAATAATTTAAGAATTAAAAAAAAATAATTTTATTTTAAAATAAATTACGTATTTTATTTTAATATTATAAAAAAATAATAAAAAAGTAATGTACCTTTATTTTTTTAATAACAGTAACGATGGCGAATTATTTTTTAAAATTAGTAACGAGTAACGGTAACGTGTTAGTTTTTACGAAAAATAACAATAAAGCGTTACTCTTTTTTAAGTAACATTTTTACAGTTCTACATATTATACACACACACATACACACATAAGTAATTAACGTAAATAATTGGTTAATTTGTATGGTAATACAGAATAATAGAAAACTATGTATCTTGCACTTATTTAAACTATGTATCTTACCCTTTGGTAATTTTGTTCCTTGGTTATTTGTCCAACTTGATCTAGGAGCTGACGTATTCTAAGTTGAAGTTCCGATAATTTTTCTTTCTGTGCCACATTAGCATAATCAATTGCATGTTCCCCTACTTGAATATCAAGATGCACTCTCTATAAATAAACATAATTTTATTATTATTTAATTTGTGATACAACTTTTATTTTAATTTCTATTTTCTTGTCTGTCAAAGTATAGTATGTATATAACACACTGGATTGTGTAAGTTAATTTTTTTAAAACTGAATTATATTTAAAGTAGAAAGATGCCCTATAAAATTAACTTAGTTAAAAATTACATAAATAAAAATTGACCATTAAAAATTATAATTAAAGTTAACTTATAATTAAAATATTTATTAAAATTAAAAATATATTATGTAAAGCAACGTTTTAACTTGTGTATAATTAACTTTTTAATTATAAATTAAATTTTTGAAAATAATAAAAACGTAGTTTTTTTAAATAAGAAAATACCAGCTATATTGTGCTCAGGATTCCATACAAGGAAAGAATACTGGTATTCAAAGACGAAAAAATTCTTTTTATTTTTCTTATTCTATTTGTAAGCAACCTAGAATGATTTTAATATTAATAAATTTTAACTTGTGTAAAAAAAGCTCATAAATTAAAATAAACATTTAAAAATAACTAGTGTAAGTAAAGAGCTAACTCAATTAAAATTCATTAAGTTAAAATTTATTGGCTTTTTAACTTAATTTTTGATTAAGTAATTATTATTATTAAGTAGTTTGATTAAGTAGTTATTATTTGAACCAATATATGTCTATACAAGATATATATACTTTACCAACTGACTGCCACTGAACCATGCACTACTATTGGAATACAAGCAAATAACATGTTCTCCTGGGGTATGTGAGGTAAAGGAGATTCGTCCTTCAGAACTATAAACTCTAGAAAGTATAGGTTTGTCATCTGAATCTTTTACTTCAACATGCATTCCAATACCAGGGCTGCTTGGCATAAAACCTCCACTTCTGGGATCATAGAGTTCCACTTTGTAATTTACTGTAATGTTACAAAAAGTATGTTGTAGGAAATCCTTTATTTCTCAATAGATATAAAAAATTCTTTCTTTTTTTGTTGACCTTTTAGCCTATCAAGTAAGTTATTAGAAGCAACTATCCATGTTACAATATATAACATAGTAAAATAGATATATTCTTTAAAATTGCATTAGATTGTATTTTTTATATTTAAAATGCAATATATATATATATATATATATATATATATATATATATATATATATATATAAAATAAAGGTAATAAGATAAATTAGAAAATATAACTATAAAGCTTAATATGTGGTAAGATTACTTAATATATGCTTTAATATATGGTTATATATATAATTATATGTCCATATGGAAAAAAATATTATTGAACAATAAAAGAAAAAATAGTTTTATTCAATTAAAGATTGATATCATAAATTGTCAGAATATTTACTTTAATATTTACTTTAATTCTTTTTGTACAATATCCTTTCAGTAAGAATATATATAATTTTATATACAAATAAAATTCATATAATTTTTTTCCAGGTCATGTGTTAAGACCATTATCATATTTGCTATCGATGTTACACATATGTGATATAGTGATTCCTTATAAGAAATTAACATTTGTCTGTAATAAAAAAAAAATTTCTTTTTATGTCAATGTAAACTAACTCTGTTTTACACTATTATATAAGAAAATATGGGATGGATTTTGTTGGAAATGATTTCTCAAATAAACCTTGATAGTAAATACATGTTCATCTGTGTTCAATAACCACAGACGGATTCGCGCCGCTTTCTTGATTAAAAAGTTCCTCCTTTGTATGGGCAACTTCAGGCAATAAATCTTATTTACCTAAGACTGTAGTATCGTCGGGAATCTCTTCGATGAAGCATTTTCGCTCTGTCTCACCAATGTGAAAATACAGACCAGTCCCGAACTTGAAAGTGCATAGAAACAGGATAAAAGAGCAAGCGTATTTTAACATATTTTATACGGTAAAATATTACAAACGATTAATGATATCAGTGATATTAAACTGTATTGGATCGCAGGTGAATGTTTGCAAATTTACAACATGTACATGCGTGCCAGATGAAACACACGTCAGCTCTGTCACGTCGTTGACAGCGGTCTTACGGCAGGTCCGTTCTTTCTAGACTTCAGACTTCAATGTGTGGCTGAGTACACCTAGCGTTAAGTGACTCTACGCCATTGCTCCGATCCAAGCTTCTGTCGTATGTGGACTGTTGTTTTTGGCGGCAAATTAAATTGAATAAAGCTAGTCACACATACTTAACATTCATAACAGTAACTATAAAGCCCGTATCAGACTACCGACTGCACAGGCCAACCCGACTGCCGAATTTGTATGTACTTGACCGAAAAGAAAACTCCGGTTGGAAAACTATTCTTTTAAATCGTTTGTATTTCGTACGAAGAGTTTTGGAGTGCAATTGAAAAGATTTGTGAGTCATTCTATTACTTGTAATTAATTGTTCTTTTTTGGACCATGTATTTAGCCGGAAATAATGACCGGAGGTAAATTAAACAAAGGTTCGGTATGGTATCGTTTGTATTTCATATGAAGAGTTATGAAGTATCATTAAAAAGGTTTGTGACCCTTATAGAAATATCATACTAAGAATCATTGATAATTACTTATTATCCAGTATTTTTAATACTGAAAATAAGTAATTATCAATGATTCTTAATATGATATTTCTATAAGGGGAGACATCCAGATAATTTTAATTAAATATTAAAAAATCATGTATTTGGCCGAAATATCGATCTCAAGCGCTGCTGTGGAAGTACCGTCAAGCACGATCGTTGTACTATCTAGTATTTCAATTCATGGTTCATTTTCGGGTAATTATGTATAATAAGGCCTTTTTCGAATTTTGATATTTTTTTGCAGCTCTTTTGGTAAAAATATTTATTTTGACTCCAATATTGATAATCAATCGGGGGAGTCCGAAAAATATGCAAGTTATATATTGTTTTAACTTTTTTTTTCTTTTTATTTTTTATTTTTCACTTGTCGAACGTTGCTGCTTTCCCACAATTTAAACAAGTTACTGATCTTTTAATCATATTATGTAACTGCAATATCGAACGACTAGCGGGGGGCTGCGCCCCCCGCACCCCCCTCAAAACTAACCTAACCCAACCTATCGTCACATTAACCGTCAGTAATTGTTTATTAAAGTGTTCAACTTTTTTTCTTAATGATTTTTTAATAAACAATGACTAACAGCTAATGTGACGATGGCTAATGTGACTAATGTGGCGCAGCCTCCCGCTAGTCGTTCGATATGTTATTATGCAGTTACATAATGGCTTGGTTTACATCGTGCACTTGATACGCGTACTAAATAGTAACTTTCTATTAGATAATCTTAATATCGACAATGCATATCAACGGCGACGCATTCAATCAATACAATACGTTTTCTTGATGAGTATTATATCGCTTAATATATCGTTGTTTATATATATCGTCGATATTAAGATTATCTAATAGAAAATTACTATTTAGTACGCGTATCAAGTGTACAATGTTAACCAAGTCAATGTGATTACAGATGGATGGGACCCGATTGACCACGATACGATTGGACACAGATTGTAATGATTGGTTCGACCTAGTAATTCACTAGATAATTCTTTTCATCGGTTGGTTCTGTCCAATCGTACCGTGGTCAATTGGGACGCTCCCTTAAAAGATCAGTAACTTGTTTAAATTGTGGGAAAGTAGCAACGTTCGACAAGTAAAAAAAAATAAAAAAAAAGTTAAAACAATATATAACTTGCATATTTTTCGGACTCCCCCGATTGATTATCAATATTGGAGTCAAAATAAATATTTTTACTAAAAGAGCTGCAAAAAGATATCAAAATTCGAAAAAGGTCTTACGGCTGCCCTTATAGAAATATCATACTAAGAAATACTGAAAAATTATTAGTGATTAAATATTACCAGTAATTCAGTAATTTTTTGGCCAGTACTTCATTTCCGGTGAATACTGATAATAAAATCACTGTTAAATATTGATAGTAATCAAATACTGAGAATTATTATGCGAAGGTGAAAAATGAGAAAATCATGATGTTTACAAAAATATATTATGATGTTTATAAAATATATTAATGTACGCAATTTGAATGAGCAAGATATGCAAGTTTTATTCGATTTCCTCTCATTATCCCTTATAGAAATATCATACTAAAAATCATTGATAATTACTTATTAT
>NW_022639680.1:62879-64222 GCF_010583005.1 Odontomachus brunneus
TTATGATGTTTATAAAATATATTAATGTACGCAATTTGAATGAGCAAGATATGCAAGTTTTATTCGATTTCCTCTCATTATCCCTTATAGAAATATCATACTAAAAATCATTGATAATTACTTATTATCTAGTATTTTTAATACTGAAAATATGTAATTATCAATGATTCTTAGTATGATATTTCTATAAGGGATCATCTAGTAGTGATGATGACAACTATTTATTTTCCAATGAAAGATATATTACCCCCAAAATAAAAAACTTTTTAGAAGTAGAACATAAGTTTTCTGATAACAAGGTAAATTTTTATTTTAGGTTACCCTTATAGAAATATCATACTACGAAATACTAAAAAATTATTAGTGATTAAATATTACCAGTAATTCAGTAATTTTTTGGCCAGTACTTAATTTCTGGTGAATACTGATAATAAAATCGCTGTTAAATATTGATAGTAATCAAATACTGAAAATTATTATGCAAAGGTGAAAAATGAGAAAATCATAATGTTTACAAAAATATACTCATATTCCTAATTTTCTCATGTCTCATAAACTACTACCCTTATAGAAATATCATACTAAGAATCATTGATAATTACTTATTTTTAGTATTAAAAATACTGGATAATAAGTAATTATCAATGATTCTTAGTATGATATTTCTATAAGGATAGATATCGAAGGTTGTCAACACATTCCAAACTTTCATGAACCCTCCTGCGATAATTTCGATCCCAAGCGGTATACCACTGGTTATCCCATTCATATCCTGACCGCATTAAACTGTTGCTTAACCTGACGATCGAGCGCGCACGCGGTGACTCCAACGATGTTCTTACAATTCATGCTTATATAATGTATCCTTAAATTGTTCACAGTATATTATAATATATCTAGCAAACACCAAATAATAGTTATATAATTTTTACTTGTTGTTTATTGGATAATTTGTTGATAGATATTGAAACAATGCAACATTCGATATGCGATGAATATTGATGTAATGTAGTGAACCAGTGATAATTACTTTTACATTTTTAACAAAATGTTATAATGATTAATCCAACAAAAAAAAATTAAAAAATCCAAATTAAACAAGTCGAATTACTAAATTTTGAGAGAAACTTTTAAAAAATATTATTTAAAACAATAGTGTTGTTTCATCAAATGACATTGTTTTCTTGAACAAAATAAAAGTTTTATTTTCATTATTTTAAAAAATGATATTTCGTTTAAAAATATAATAATAATATAATAAGAATATAATAATATAATTAATGAAATAAGAAAAAACCACAAAATTAAACAAGTACGAATATTAAATCTAAAGAAAGTATTTT
>NW_022639680.1:64398-65646 GCF_010583005.1 Odontomachus brunneus
AAAAATATGCAATAAGACAAATTAATGATTGCCACTAACGAGTGCTATTCTAAGTACTATTCTATAAGTATTATTGATGTAAAACATTACTGAATAGTATGGTAAAAATAAGGTGTAGTAAAAAGGTGTAGTAAATATAAGGTGTAGTAAAAAGAAATCCATTATTTTTGCATGAAATTGAAGGCTTTATTTAGCATAGTTAGAATGATCCGATTTAGGTCAAATATGCACCCTTTTGTTCGATAACTTGTTGCCATTTTGAAGGTAATTCCATTATGCCTCTCTCATAGAAACCTTTGTCCCTATTGGCAAAAAAGTGGGACAGTCGATTTTCACAAGCTTCTCTTAAGGCGAATTTTTCACCAGCAAAATCATTCGCCATAGACAGAAACAGGTGGTAATCACTTGGTGCCAGGTCTCGACTATAAGATGGATGCATAAGAACCTCCCAACCAAGCTCCCGGAGCTTCTGGCGAGTCACTATCGATGTGTGTGGCCTGGCGTTGTCCTGATGGAACACAATTCCTCTCCTATTGGCCAAAGCTGGCCGCTTCTGGGCGATTGATTCCTTCAGACGGTCCAATTGTTGACAGTACAGGTCCGAATTAAGAGTTTGGCCGTAGGGGAGCAGCTCATAGTGGATGATTCCCTGCCAATCCCACCAAACACACAGCAAAGCCTTCCTGACCGTCAATCCTGGCTTGGCCACCGTTTGCGCCGGCTCACCGCGTTTCGACCACGACCGTTTTCGCTTGACGTTGTCGTAAGTGACCCACTTTTCATCACTAGTCACCATCCGCTGCAGAAATGGGTCGATTTTGGGTGCGTTCCGTTTCCACGCATAATGCGCATGAAGCGCAGCGTTAGAGTGACAGAAATACGAAAGTAAGATAAAATGAGAGGGAGAGCACTCGGGTGAGGTTCTTGAACCTAGGTTAGGTTAGTTCTCGAACACATGAACTGCATCAGCTCCGAGGTAGTGCAGTCCATGCGATCTCATGCGTTCGAAAACTAACCTAACCTAGGTTCGACAACCTCACCCGAGAGCTCTCCCTCTCTTTTTATCTCACTCTCGTATCTCTGTTTCTTTAACGCTGCGTTTCATGCGCATCATGCGTGGAAACGGAACGCACCCTTTGTTGCGATTCGCAGATGGAAATTCGGTCCATGAGGTTTTTTTGCGTTAACTCGTGTGGCACCCATACATCGAGCTTCTTTTTGTATCCAGCCTTATTCAAGTGGTTCCAA
>NW_022639680.1:65686-66000 GCF_010583005.1 Odontomachus brunneus
CGATTTTGTTGCGATTCAGCAGCGATTCGCAGATGGAAATTCGGTCCATGAGGTTTTTTTGCGTTAACTCGTGTGGCACCCATACATCGAGCTTCTTTTTGTATCCAGCTTTATTCAAGTGGTTCCAAACGGTTTTTGTGCAATGTTTAGCTCCTGGTCAATCGAAACGGTGCTTACATGACGGTCGGACTTGACGATTTCCATTATTTTATCGACATTTTCGACAATTGGTCTTCCAGAGCGTGGTGCATCTTTGACATCAAAATTACCGGAACGGAATCGACGAAACCAAAATTGCGCGTGATTGGCTGTTA
>NW_022639680.1:66123-66351 GCF_010583005.1 Odontomachus brunneus
ACTTATACAACGCGAGATACACATTACTAAAGCCATCTATAGGAAAAATAATGGATTTCTTTTTACTACACCTTATACAAGTAACAAAAATAACTAGTGAATAAATAAAATATATTATATTCGTAATATTTTTTTAAATATTACTGCAATATTGCTAAAGTAATATTGCAAATTAATGTCACTGCAAAGTCTCTGCAACATTGCACTGCAATATGCAATCTTGCAACG
>NW_022639680.1:66361-67159 GCF_010583005.1 Odontomachus brunneus
ATAAGCTAGTATAACAAACACACTAAATAATATTTTATATATAAAAATAAACTAAAACTTTTGAAAAATTAAACATAAATTTTGGAGATATTTTCAGAAATGATTAAATTAATAATTCTATAGAATCTCAACAAAAAACAATTTAAATATATTTACCATAAACATTTATTGATGTTTATGCTGAATTAATTTAGTAAACTTTTGTCTATCACTATTGCTTTTATCGACAGTCTTAGAGCAAATATAGTGTAATCTAATTTTGATGAATTTTTTAATTATAGCTTCGGTAAGATAAATTGAATGGGATTCTAAGGTGCTTTGATTGTTATTATGGTCTTTTAAACTTGAAAAAAGTAAATTACAACTTAATAATGACCTTTTTACAAGATTCATTAAAAACTGATCTGAAAATTTTTTTAATAAAAACTTTCCACCACTTTCATGAAGACACATTTTTATTATTTTTTCAGCTTTTGTACAAATAAAAATTAGATCAGACGATGGATAAATTAAAAATCTTCTACTTTTTATTGAAATTAAAGACGAATTTGATGATGTAGAACTTTCTAAAGCTTTTAAACAATATTCACATTTTATTTCTCTCTGTAAAGATCGAACAATAGAACCTGCTATGTAAGAAATAATTGTTTCAGCAACCTCTGATACAGTACATGGAAGTGTTACATATGAGTGCGGGTCAAAATTCTGAATTAACGTTAATAATCTTTCTGTATCCCTATCAATATTTTTGTCAATTATGCTTCCATCTTCTCTGTTATTTATTTCAGGTAATACATG
>NW_022639680.1:67169-67550 GCF_010583005.1 Odontomachus brunneus
CATCTTTGTCATCTTGAAAATGTTCAGGACTAATAGATGTCGAACGATGAACTTTCACAATTGAATTTTCAGATAAATTTATTGGAGAAGTACACCTATTAATAAAAGACTTTTCATCGACTATAACAGTGCAATCTTGAAATTTATCTAAAAATAATATAGAGTATTAATGTTCAAAGAGTTTTAAAGTATATATAATATTTTCTAAATGAAATTAGATAACTATATAAAAATTTTAACTAACCAGTTAACAAAGGTTCTTCTTTTACAGTTAATTCTCCAGTGGATTCATCAAGAAGCATTTCATCAGTCATGGAAATACTTTGTTTTTGAAAATTATTGTTATTTATCTGTATTCCCTGTATTTTATTCCCTGTATTT
>NW_022639680.1:67560-67874 GCF_010583005.1 Odontomachus brunneus
TGTTTTTCTGAGTTTTTTGTTTGCAAATTAAGAATATACTTTTCGCATTCGAGTAGTTTCTTAAAAATAATTTTATTATGATTTTACTGGTTCTCATTTTCTTCTAAATATTGTAACGGCTTTTTAAAATGCAAGTTTTTTAAACTTTTACTATTCATAATATCAAAAAGATCATTAAATAAATTTATAAAGCGGGTTGTAGCAATGCTATCTTTAAATGAAGAAATATTCATATTTTTTAAAACTGTCATTGAATCAGCAACACTACTACTAAATAATTGGGCTGCAAGTCGAACTTTCATTTTCTGCTTTCG
>NW_022639680.1:67884-68156 GCF_010583005.1 Odontomachus brunneus
CAATCTGTTGACAATAAGAAATAGTTATATTTATTATAACTTTAATCAAATTTTTTTCTCTTTTGCTTTGAATAAATATAGCATCAACAGACACATCCATCAATAGTATTAACAAAGAAAATATTTTTATATTAATAAAAATAAAATATTACATATTAATAAGAATAATATATTATAATTTTTTACCTGTGGAAACTAATTTTTATATTTTGTTCCAATACTTTTTGAAATTTATTTTTACATTTCTCTGAAGAATTTGTGAAACATCCTGG
>NW_022639680.1:68166-68418 GCF_010583005.1 Odontomachus brunneus
TTAAACTTTTTAAAATAAGAAATTTTTTTGAATTCATTTAATGAATCTATAAAAAAGTAACCAAATGGAATTTTCCATGATCCATTCATGCACACAATAGTAAAAACCAATACCTGTTTAGCTAATTTGTCAGGATCATCAATAGCAATATATTTCTCCATACCACCGAAGTCTACCATGCCATATACTTTTGAGCCCACTCGTTCAACTTCATTCTTTATATCCATTTCATCAAATATGACAGCTCCGAAC
>NW_022639680.1:68428-68766 GCF_010583005.1 Odontomachus brunneus
GTAACCCAGCGCAAGCAGGATATCACTGACACATATCTATGTGTAAGTTCTTTGAAATCAATATGGCGGAGAACGGTTCCCCCTTCATGCCTAAGAGAACACCCCCTCTTGCCTAAAATAGGACTTTATGCTCCGTCCCTCTATTCCTTAGTCCGTGCTCTGACCAGTCTCCGGTAGCGACCAGGCTCTGTAAAAACAATATATATCGTACTGACCCTTCTTGTCGGTCTCCTATTACGATTAATACAGAGCGATTGCAAATATGCAAAACATCAAATTTAAATCATTTAAATATTTTTTTTCTTTTAACGATCTAAGAAATTAATTTATGTAAAAGC
>NW_022639680.1:68776-68934 GCF_010583005.1 Odontomachus brunneus
TTGTAATAATTTAAAGTTAACGCAAATGACCTTAATTCGGGGCTGTATTGTTTATTAACTTTATTGTTATTAGATTTCAAAATTATTCTTTTTAAAAAATCTTTATTAGACTTACCTATTTGCTTTAAAATATCTAAGTGATTCTCATCTAATTTTGA
>NW_022639680.1:68944-69511 GCF_010583005.1 Odontomachus brunneus
AAAAGTAGGACTTTATGCTCCGTCCCTCTATTCCTTAGTCCGTGCGTTCACCCTTATAGAAATATCATACTAAGAATCATTGATAATTACTTATTTTCAGTATTAAAAATACTGGATAATAAATAATTATCAATGATTCTTAGTATGATATTTCTATAAGGGCACCTTATCTAGTGCGTCACTGTCACTTTGATTGAGAGACGCTTTATATTGTGTACATATGGTATATCCATATACGAAAGCATATGATTTATTTAAAAGAAGAAAATAGATTCTTTTAAAATATATATTTTAAAAAGTATCCCAGGTAGCAAGGTGACGTCTAAAGACGTCATTAAAACGTCATAGACGTCTTAATAACGTCTTAATGACGTCTTTAGACGTCACTTTGCTACCTGGGATGTAGAAAGTATATTTAAAATATATTTACATGTTTTAAAAGAAAGTACCCGTATAGAAATATCATACTAAGAATCATTGATAATTACTTATTTTCGGTATTAAAAATACTGGATACTAAATAATTATCAACGATTCTTAGTATGATATTTCTATTAGGGTAAAATA
>NW_022639680.1:69521-69632 GCF_010583005.1 Odontomachus brunneus
TAATCTGCTTTAGATTTTTGTTTTATGTTGCGTTTCAAACGTTTAATTGTTTGTTGAGATTTTTGTTTATATTCTTCCAAAGAAGCTTTCAAAAATTTGATAGTCATCTTT
>NW_022639680.1:69642-74955 GCF_010583005.1 Odontomachus brunneus
CTAAATAATTATCAACGATTCTTAGTATGATATTTCTATTAGGGTAAAATAAATTATTTTGTAAATTTAAATAAATTTTTTTCTGATAATAAAAGAAACTTTAATTTGAAACATAAAAAACTTTTAATATTAGAAAATAATTTAATTTGAAAAGTTTTAATATTAGAAAACTTTAATTTGAAACATAAAAAACTTTTAATATTAGAAAATAATTTATTCAGATTTATAAAATGTTTTACTTGTATTTTATTTACTTTTAAAACAAGCAAATATTTATTTAAACAGTTTTTACATTTAAAAACACTAATTTACTCCTTGTAAAGAAATCTTTTGTTTATTCTTATATATATAGATACTTTAAATCAAAGAAATCACATTTTTATTTATAAATTCATAATTTTACAGCTTATTTTACAAATGTAAAAAATATTTCTTTATATTTATTATATATTTTCTAAAATTTAACAAATATTTTTTTAAGTTAAGAAATTATATGTAACAAAATATATTTCTTTCATTTAAAGAATTTTTTTCTAATGTACATTACCAATTTGAATTTCGATTTTCTTATTTTTTTATTTATTTAATAATTATAAATAATTATATTTATTTTTTTATGTGCAATATTTATAGAAATATTTACAAAATATTAATTTTTTGTTTACAATAAATATTATGGAAAATATTTAGATATTTAGATATTTCTATATTTTAATAATATTTTGAATATAGATTTTCATAATTTTTCCTCTCTCTTTATGTATATATATAATATTTTAAAAAAGTAGTTCAAAATAAATATTTATAAATATTTATCTAATAACTTACTAATATTATATGCTGTCTGGGTTAATATTTTTAATCTTAACAGTACTTTGCGTAAGTATTTCATCACTTAGCAAAGTATTATATATTAGTATTTAAATATTGACAATGTTCTGCGTAAGTATTTTATCACTGAACGAAGTATTACATATCAATATTTAAGTATTGAAATCAATCATAAGGTAGGATTTGTAACATTAAATATTGAAATACTTGAGTACTAAAAGCTGTATTTGAATCACAGAATATTACTAAATACTGTACTTTTAATACTGAAAATAAGTAATTAATCAATGATTCTTAGTATGATATTTCTATAAGGGTGCTGCACACAGCCCTTATAGAAATATCATACTAAAAATCATTGATAATTACTTATTTTCAATATTAAAAATACTGGATAATAAGTAATTATCAATGATTCTTAGTATGATATTTCTATAAGGGTGCTGCACACAGCCCTTATAGAAATATCATACTAAAAATCATTGATAATTACTTATTTTCAATATTAAAAATACTGGATAATAAGTAATTATCAATGATTCTTAGTATGATATTTCTATAAGGGTGCTGCACACAGCCCTTATAGAAATATCATACTAAAAATCATTGATAATTACTTATTTTCAATATTAAAAATACTGGATAATAAGTAATTATCAATGATTCTTAGTATGATATTTCTATAAGGGTGCTGCACACAGCCCTTATAGAAATATCATACTAAAAATCATTGATAATTACTTATTTTCAATATTAAAAATACTGGATAATAAGTAATTATCAATGATTCTTAGTATGATATTTCTATAAGGAAGGACGCGGTAATATTTGTCGCGTGGTGGAAGTTCGCGCGACAGCCAATCAATATGTTGTTTTTCCGTAAGAGCTACAAGGTTATTACAGAAAGCAGCATATTGATTGGCTGTCGCGCGAACTTCCGCCGCGCGGTAAGCATTACCGCGTCCTCTGCAGAAGTTATAAGACGTAAGAAGTAAGCAAATTGACCAATCATAATCGTTGATTCTTGGACCTTAAGAAGAATTAATGATTGTGATTGGTCAATTTGCTTACTGCTTAAGTTTTTCTATGTGCACCAGCTTAACCAATCCGGTTTAGAAACTTAGATATGATTGTAAATAGCTTAATATTGTCATGATTGAAAGCAAGAAAGAAAAAGTCGTCCCATTGTGTAAATGCAGCCTTGTGAATCTGTACTATAAATAAACTGCTTTCATCTGAGTACATATTACATCTGAATAAAATATGTCTAAGACTTCTTTCCGGGGCTCCACAGTTACAAGATCCGTAATCATATTTTTGTCAAGTAAGTGCAAACTTGTTCTAATATGATGCGATCTCATCCGGGCTATTAACGAGATGACATCTCGTTTGATCTCAAATTTATAATTTTAGAACCACTGATAGCAAGTTCACCGGTCTTGGACCTGTATCCAGGGTTAGGTAAACATAATACCTCACGTGAAGTGAGGTAAAGAGGTTTTATGCGTGAAGTTTTATGTGCAGAAAACTCGAGTAATCTGCGCAGATAACTAAATGAGGTTTTCTGCTGCATAAAACTTCTTTTAGAGCTGTTCTACATTTGCGTAAGCGTGGTCTTAAATGGTTGTACATGATTACGACAACCAATCAGAATAAAGTAATCAATGTATAAAACATTCTGATTGGTTGGCTTTATAACTATTTTGTATATAAGACAAAGCATAAATATTTGTTCATCATCATAAAAAACATGAAATTGTTGAATCTAGTTTATCGCTGTATTCCATTTTTTAATTTCTTTATATCTACATGTATATACAGATGAATCAATGAAACTGATTCAGAGCAACGAGTAGAATTGTACCTAGACAGAAATAAAAAGTTGGGTCGAGGTCGATTCGACTTTTTATTTCTGGTTGGGTAGGTTATTTTAGAAGGTTTGGTTTGACCGTCTATAGGTACGTACATGTCCCTAGGATTCTTTTCGAATTATTTACTTTTTGGCGAAGTCATATCGTTTCGGTGGTGAGCAATATCTCTTTTCAAATCATGGAATGATATTAAGGTAAAATGCAAGCTGCCTGGAACTATATATCGAAAGAAGAAAGGTTTTATTTTAGGTTAGAGTGGGTGCGTCTCATGGGTTTTCTGCATTTTCTGCATGTTTTCTGTATATTCTCCACGTTTTCTGCGTGTTTTCTGCGCATAATAGACATTTAAAGGGGTCTATATTGGAAGTAAACAGTAAGAAGTAGGAAGTAAGAATAAGAAATTGACCAATCATAGTTGATTATTCTTCTCACATTCGACTGTGGTTGGTCAATTTGTTACTCTTACTTCCTACTTCTTACTGCTTACTTCCAATGTAGACGTCTCTTTATGCATATTATGCGTACAATTGTGCATAATATCTTCCTGCCGCGCATATTACCCATCCCTGCCTGTATCGACATCCTTTAGTTCCAATCCACAATAGGTGTAGTAAGCTTTCAGTCTTAAGAAATTGATCGATTACAGTCAAATTTGCGGAGAATAATCGACTGTGATTGGTTAATTTCTTCAGGCTTAAAGCTTACTTCACCTATTGTGGCTCGGAACTTAAGGATCTACAGAAGTCGTAGGCTGTTTACAATTCTAGTTGGAGTAAATACGAGTTAGTTTCACTAGGGCCGAGAAATATGATAGACACAAGCATCTAGTATTTTCATGATTTATGACAACTGAATGATGTCCAATAAATCGAGTAGAGTAGAATAGAGGTGCCTCCCCATGCGGCGTAACTTGCGTAAGCGTAACCTGCGTAATATAGTAATTTACTAGAAGTTACGCCATTTTGCAAGTCGACATTCAATACCTGAAAAACTCTTATGGGAGAATTTGGTATAGTGTTTGAGCGCCATCTAAAAGATAGACCCCCAGGAAATGTGAACTACGATGTCAAAAATGCAATATGGCGTCTGGTATGAGACGGGTGCGTAAAATTGCAAACTACTATAGATATTGGTAAGTTTTGTTTTAGAAAATGATTAAACATAAATATAAAAGGATGCGTTCAGTAGAATTAAATGATCAGTGAGCGATTACCCTTATAGAAATATCATACTAAGAATCATTGAAAATTACTTATTTTCAGTATTAAAAATACTGGATAATAAGTAATTATCAATGATTCTTAGTATGATATTTCTATAAGGGTAGCGATAATTGGTTTGTTAGATATCTAAATTTACATCAATGACGTTGATGAATTACTGAATTGTTGTGTAACTTAAGTTCGTTAAACGCAGCCAACTGTATGTCTACAATAAATATTTGAACATTGTTTAATACTTTTTGTCAAAATTAAAAGAATCTTTTTGTATATGCTCATCGTCGCTCGCTCCAAATAGATGATTATTACGGTGAAAGTAAATAAACATTAACGTGTTTGTGATTTCAATTTGTAAATATTTGTTACGTTACTTTTTATTTGTAACATCGAAACAATTTTTAACGTACGTTGCACCACCCATATCACAGATTTTCAAAGAACGTCCCTCTGAGATTTTGTATTATTTGAGACAAACATGGGGAAAATATGTTGTGTTCCTGGATGCAAATCTGGGAAAGAAGTGCCCTCATACCCAGATAGCCAAACCTGTGCGAGCAGATTTTATGCAGAGTCTGTCGAGAGATAGGGCTATCGCACACAAATTGACATAACTGCATATGCATAGCATAAGACCGTATGTACCAATGAGCATCGAGTATTAAGTCGCCATATTGGTGTTCGATGCTTAATATTCGATGCTCATTGGTCCACACGGTCTTATGCTATGCATATGCAGTTATGTCAATTTGTGTGCGATAGCCCATAGCCCATACTGTTGACGGAATGGCAACAGACTGCACACAGAAACTGTTTTAGCAGTTTCTGACGACAGATTGGTGACAGACTGCGCGCAGAGCCTGTCGACAGATTCTGACGACAGACTGACGACAGATTGCGCGCAGATTCTGTTTCCTAGATAGGCTATTTAATTCTATTCAGGCCATATGTTCACATACACACCATGTAAAACTGCTGCAGAGCAATCAAGATAATTATATTGTGCAATAATTGTACACATATACACAATAAAAAACAATGTTTATATTTTAAAATTGTATTACACATTTTTTATAAAAAAGCAATAATAGAGAAATAACGAGTACAAGTATAGAATAGTACAACGGTTAAATGGCCATTTAAAGGCGTACACATGTCATTCCCGGTAAAAATTGTTCTCATAATTTTTTATACAATTTCTCATCTTATTATTTTTTTAAATGTTGTTATGTCATTAAATCCGATTTAACCGTCATGCAATAAATACTGAAGGCAGCAGCACCGAATAAAATATTAGTCTCGCTATGTAAATAACTTTTACAAAATTTTTTTGATGGTTTATTTAAAAATATATCATGCTTCGATTTTGATAAAACTTAATACAATCTGAACGG
>NW_022639680.1:76621-77563 GCF_010583005.1 Odontomachus brunneus
TTTTATGAGTATTTATGAGAAAGCGCTTATTCTATGAGTAATTATGAAAAATTATGAGAAAATTTAATTGAAGAACCTACGAAACGACAGGATCTGCGCGCAATCTGCAGCCAATCTGCCGTCATAGTCTGTCGACAGGCTCTGCGCGCAATCTGCCGCCAGTCTGTCGTCAGAGTCTGTTCGCAGACCCTGTGAACAGTCTGGCGCCAGATTGGGGACGCAGATGTCTATGGATCTGTCGACAGATCCTGCTCGGATTCGACAGATCCTGTCGTCAATCTGATGTCAGTCTGCGCGCAGATTGCTTACTGGGTAGTTAAATTATAGCAATATATCATATTCTAAATAGAATGGTGACATCAATTGACATATCAATTTCTTTGAAATTATAGACATCATTAAAACGTTATTACGGCGTCATTTGAAGTCACCCCGTTATAGAAATATCATACTAAGAATCATTGATAATTACTTATTATCCAGTATTTTTGATACTGAAAATAAGTGATTATCAATGATTCTTAGTATGATATTTCTATAAGGGGAGCGGTGCACTTGGACACGGTGCATTTGGACACAGCCAATCACAGCGCCGTATGATTAGAGACATTTGTAGGGTCCCTTGGAACAGCGACTTGTGATTGGACTGTGTCCAATTGCCCCGTGTCCAACTGATATACACCCTTCTATAAGGGTGTATATCCTTCCTTTACAGAAATAGTATTTTTTAAAAGTTTCTTCTAAAATGTAATATTTCGATTTGAATTTGGTTTAATTTGGATTTTCTTGGATTTTTTAATTTTTTTTTTGTTAAATTAATCATTATAACATTTTGTTAAAAATCTACAAGTAATTATCACTGGTTCACTACATCCCTTATAGAAATGTAATACTGATGAGTAATAATTTGGCCAGTGATAATTACTATCGTTCAATAATTTT
>NW_022639680.1:78132-79166 GCF_010583005.1 Odontomachus brunneus
CGGTGCATTTGGACACAGCCAATCACAGCACCGTGTGATTAGAGACATTTGTAGGGTCCCTTGGAACAGCGACTTGTGATTGGACTGTGTCCAATTGCCCCGTGTCCAACTGATATACACCCTTCTATAAGGGTGTATATCCTTCCTTTACAGAAATAGTATTTTTTAAAAGTTTCTTCTAAAATGTAATATTTCGATTTGAATTTGGTTTAATTTGGATTTTCTTGGATTTTTTAATTTTTTTTTTGTTAAATTAATCATTATAACATTTTGTTAAAAATCTACAAGTAATTATCACTGGTTCACTACATCCCTTATAGAAATGTAATACTGATGAGTAATAATTTGGCCAGTGATAATTACTATCGTTCAATAATTTTATTACTCGTACGAGTAATAAAATTATTGAACGACAGTAATTATTACTGGCCAAATTATTACTCATCAGTATTATATTTCTATAAGGGATTACATCAATATTTATCGCATATCGAATGTTGTTGCATTGTTTCAATATCTATCAGCAAATTATCCAACAAACACTAAGTAAAAATTATATAACTATTATTTGATGTTTGCTAACCCTTATAGAAATATCATACTAAGAATCATTGATAATTACTTATTTTCAGTATTAAAAATACTGGATAATAAGTAATTATCAATGATTCTTAGTATGATATTTCTATAAGGGCACTATAAGGATACATTAGTTGCGTTCCGCAAAGCGCATCATGCGCTGCGTTGGAGCAAAAGAGATACGAGAGTGAGATAAAAAAAAAGAGGGAGAGTACTCGGGTGATGTTCTCGAACGCATGAGAGCGCATGGACTACACTAGGGTGCGTTCGAAAATACTGAAAGTCCACGACGGAAAGTGGCTGTGGTGGATGGGCTTGGTGGGGTTAGTGGAATTGGTATCGAGAGGAGTTTTCGAACAGCCATGGAAGAATGCTCAATGTGACATACTAGGATGCGTTCGAAAACACTGAAAGTCCACGACGGAAAGTGGCTGTGGTGGATGGGCTTGGTGGGG
>NW_022639680.1:79503-80278 GCF_010583005.1 Odontomachus brunneus
AGCCAATTAACTTTCCAGATAACTAAATTATAAATTAATAATTACTAAATTAATTAATTAATTAATTACTAAATTTATTAATTTATTATTATTTTGCTGAGAAGCAATTATAGCTAATGTCGAAATACGCTTTCGATCAGCCAATTTGTACAACACATATGTAGGCACAACACACATGTAGTATGTGGATGTATATCAGTTGGACACGGGGCAATTGGACACAGTCCAATCACAAGTTGCTGTTCCAAAGGACCCTACAAATGTCTCTAATCACACGGTGCTGTGATTGGCTGTGTCCAAATGCACCGTGTCCAAGTGCACCGCTCCCCAGATGGCGGTCAGGCCATGGATGGGTGTCTAGTGGTATACTGCTTGGGATCGAAATTTTCGCTGGAGGATTTCACGAAAGTTTGGAGTGTATTTGACAACCTTCGATACGTAGTAGTTTATGAAACATGAGAAAACTACGAATATTATAAGTATAGTTTTTTAAATATTATGATTTTCTCACAGTAATATCATTGTGATTTTCACCATTATATTACTGTGATGCATTTGCCGCGGACATTTTAATATTACTGTGATATCTTAGTAATATTCCAGCATTATTTCTGTTATATTCCCTGGTAATATTGCAATGAAAATATAATATTGCTGTGATATTTCTGCGATATTACGTGCTGTGTGGGTTTTCAAATCCTTATAGAAATATCATACTAAGAATCATTGATAATTACTTATTTTCAGTATTAAAAATACTGGATAATAAGTAATT
>NW_022639680.1:80690-81042 GCF_010583005.1 Odontomachus brunneus
AATAAGTAATTATCAATGATTCTTAGTATGATATTTCTATAAGGGAATAAACTATCAGAAAAATTCTGTAGAAGTTATTTCCATAGCGAGACTAATATTTTATTCGGTGCTGCTGCCTTCAGTACTTATTGCATGACGGTTAAATCGGATTTAATGACATAACAACATTTAAAAAAATAATAAGATGAGAAATTGTATGAAAAATTATGAGAACAATTTTTAGGGTGTATATCAGTTGGACACGGGACAATTGGACACAGTCCAATCACAAGTCGCTGTTCCAAGGGACCCTACAAATGTCTCTAATCACACGGTGCTGTGATTGGCTGTGTCCAAATGCACCGTGTCCAAG
>NW_022639680.1:81052-85840 GCF_010583005.1 Odontomachus brunneus
ATGTCCAAATGCACCGCTCCCCAATTTTTACCAGGAATGACATGTGTACGCCTTAAAATGGCCATTTAACCGTTGTACTATTCTATACTTGTACTCGTTATTTCTCTATTATTGTTGCTTTTTTATAAAAAATGTGTAATACAATTTTAAAATGTAAACATTGTTTTTTATTGTGTATATGTGTACAATTACTGTACAATATAATTATCTTGACTGACTTCTCTGCAGCAGTTTTACATGGTGTGTATGTGAAATTGCCCCATTTAATAACGTACATATGGCCCTTAATAGAATTAAATAGCCTATCTAGGAAACAGAATCTGCGCGCAATCTGCGTCAGTCTGTCGTCAGAGTCTGTCGACAGGCTCTGCGCGCAGTCTGTCACCAATCTGTCGTCAGAGACTGCTAAAACAGTTTCTATGTGCAGTCTATTGCCATTCTGTCAACAGATACTGTTGACAGACTCTGCGTAAAATCTGCTCGCACAGGTTTAGCTATCTGGATATAACCTATCATTTAATATTTCAGGAGTTGTTAAAACACAGTATGGTAATAAGACATTCTCTGAAATCGTTGAAACTACATCTATCATCTTATCGTTTTCCAATTATTTGTTTGATTCGTTTAATGGGAATAAGGGACAAGGACTGAGCAGCATATTAACAGCAAACAGTGAACATATTTCTTATCTGATATCTATCATCAATATGCCGTCATACTACTAATGATAGCTTGTCCGGTTTTTGTCAGCAGTTTGCTATCACACTTGCTAACAGGTCGTGTCGCAATATTACACACATTTTGCCGACATTACTTGATATAGCAAATCGTGCTGCAATTTTGTTCTTATTCTGTTGATAAAACTTGCAACACGCTTTGCCGAAATTTGCTTTTGGCACGTTTGGCTATCAGGGGATATAGATATAGAAGAAACACCTATTTCTGAAACTACAAGTAACAAAATAACAATAGATCCTCTCAAAATTATTACAACTGTTAGTCATGATCAGAATATTTTACAATGCGCAGTATGTTCCAATAATCTGAAAGATGCAGAAATTTTATATTTTATAGAACATGTGATTGCCAAACTTGAAATTAAGTTCCTCGATATTTGCTGCGAAATTAAAGTAGCACAGAAGATATAAAAAATTGTAGAAAAGGAAGGACAATTATTACCATTATTGTCGCAATGTACACATTTAAGAACAATCTTTTTGCAAATATTACGTATGAATTTATTACAACGTGGTGTACATATATGAACAACATCTTATGTAGAAAGATCACAACAGATAGCGATAATTATATGTATAAAGCAGCAATACGAATGTCAACAAAATATGCAAAAAAAAAACTGTGACACAAAATAAAGAGAAGACTATGATAATGCACTTAATTAACTTAATTTCAAACAAATTAATATAATCAATA
Organism: Odontomachus brunneus; assembly: GCF_010583005.1. Lineage (NCBI taxonomy): Eukaryota > Metazoa > Arthropoda > Insecta > Hymenoptera > Formicidae > Odontomachus > Odontomachus brunneus. The sequence goes on from NW_022639680.1 coordinate 82,487, forward strand.
AGATTATATAAATTAAATTTCATTCCTATGTATTCATATATGTGCGCACAATGTATACATACATAATGTATATATACATTATTAAAAATAATTTTTTTGTATATGTATACATTATTTTAAATAATCTTTTTTCATTATTTTTCAAAATTGCTTTTTAATTCTTAATCTTGTTTTAAATTCTATAAATTAATTAAAATTTTAATCTAATAAATATACAAAAACGAATAAGAGCTAATCTTTATCGATCGGTAAGTTACTTTAATACGTAGTTCATATATTATTGGGGTTCATCTTTTAGATGGCGTTAAAACACTGGACAAAAATTTTACATGGGAGTTTAACAACCCTGCCTAATCCTCATGGCGCATATTTTGTTAAATTCGCATAAAGCGTAACCAATGGGAGCGGTGCACTTGGACACGGTGCATTTGGACACAGCCAATCACAGCACCGCGTGATTAGAGACATTTGTAGGGTCCCTTGGAACAGCGACTTGTGATTGGACTGTGTCCAATTGCCCCGTGTCCAACTGATATACACCCAAACCAATAACTTCCTAAAGCTAACCAATAAAAGATCAGGCTTTCTATTGTACAATACAACAGAAATACTAAGTTGATTATCGATTAATTGTTATTATTTAGGCGTATTGTTAAATACGCATCATGGGGATAAGGTACTTTACATGTAAGAATGTGTGAAAGCATAATGTGTGGGGAGCGGTGTACTTGGACACGGTGCATTTGGACACAGCCAAACACAGCACCGTGTGATTAGAGACATTTGTAGGGTCCCTTGGAACAGCAACTTGTGATTGGACTGTGTTCAATTGCCCAGTGTCCAACTGATATACACCCTAATGTGTGTAGCTGTACGATAAGGTTAAGATAGTAGTTAATAACAACGTTGCCTATTGAGAAGTGCGAAGGTAGGGAAAATAACTTATTACTTTTGTTATATACTTAATCCCTTTACTCTAAGAAAAACTGAATTTTTTATTTTTTAACTCTTTATTAGACTGTGCAAAGTATATGTGACTCATTTTCCGACAGTTCATAAAGGAGTGACATGGAGATTGATACACAAATGATTGGAAAATGTAATATAAGGTGTAGTAAAAAGAAATCCATTATTTTTCCAATAGATGGCTTTAGTAATGTGTATCTCGCGTTGTATAAGTGCGATCGGTTTACTAGATGGCGTTAGAAAGATAAGATTTCGTACTAAAAAAACTTCTCAGACAGTTTTGTAATTGTTTGACTCAGTATTGTTTGAGCGCGCGTCAAAGATGGACACCAGCAAAGAGAAAATACACCATATTTTACAGTTTTTCTTCGATAAAGGCGAAAACGCAAGCCAGGCGGCTGAAAATGTAAATAGTGTTTATGATCCTGATATTGTAACAGCCAATCACGCGCAATTTTGGTTTCGTCGATTCCGTTCCGGTAATTTTGATATCAAAGATGTACCACGCTCTGGAAGACCAATTGTCGAAAATGTCGATAAAATAATGGAAATCGTCGAGTCCGACCGTCATGTAAGCACTGTTTCGATTGCCCAGGAGCTAAACATTGCACAAAAAACCGTTTGGAACCACTTGAATAAGGCAGGATACAAAAAGAAGCTCGATGTATGGGTGCCACACGAGTTAACGCAAAAAAACCTCATGGACCGAATTTCCATCTGCGAATCGCTGCTGAATCGCAACAAAATCGACCCATTTCTGCAGCGGATGGTGACTGGTGATGAAAAATGGGTCACCTACGACAACGTCAAGCGAAAACGGTCGTGGTCGAAACGCGGTGAGCCGGCGCAAATGGTGGCCAAGCCAGGATTGACGGTCAGGAAGGCTTTGCTGTGTGTTTGGTGGGATTGGCAGGGAATCATCCACTATGAGCTGCTCCCCTACGGCCAAACTCTTAATTCGGACCTGTACTGTCAACAATTGGACCGTCTGAAGGAATCAATCGCCCAGAAGCGGCCAGCTTTGGCCAATAAAAGAGGAATTGTGTTCCATCAGGACAACGCCAGATCACACACATCGATAGTGATTCGCCAGAAGCTCCGGGAGCTTGGTTGGGAGGTTCTTATGCATCCACCTTATAGTCCGAACTGGCACCAAGTGATTACCACTTGTTCCTGTCTATGGCGAATAATTTTGCTGGTGAAAAATTCGCCTCAAGAGAAGCTTGTGAAAATCGACTGTCCCAGTGTTTTGCCAATAGGGACAAGGCTTTCTATGAGAGAGGCATAATGGAATTACCTTCAAAATGACAACAAGTTATCGAACAAAAGGGTGTATATTTGACCTAAATCGGATCATTCTAATTATGCTAAATAAGGCCTTTAATTTCATGCAAAAATAATGGATTTCTTTTTACTACACCTTATATATTTATGTTTCTGCGTTTTTAAAAAGGTGATACCAAAAATAAAAACAATTTATAGAACATTAATAAAACATAAATTGAAAAAATTCGAAAATAAAATAAAAATATTACATATATTCTGAATCAAATTTATTTTGCATCCGACTTCACATCGAAATATACATTTTCTGATCGAAATGAACAGATTACTTTGTTTTATTTGTTGCACTAATAAACGACTTTTCACAAGTATTATTTATTAGATTTATGAAAAGTGTTTAAGAAGATAAATGTATATACCCAGTAAGCAATCTGCGCGTAGACTGACGTCAGACTGTCGACAGGATCTGTCGAATCCGAGCAGGATCTGTCGACAGATCCATAGACATCTGCGTCCCCAATCTGCCGCCAGACTGTTGACAGGGTCTGCGAACAGACTCTGACGACAGACTGGCGGCAGATTGCGCGCAGAGCCTGTTGACAGACTATGACGGCAGATTGGCTGCAGATTGCGCGCATATCCTGTCGTTTCGTAGGTTCTTCAATTAAATTTTCTCATAATTTTTTATAATTACTCATAGAATAAGCGCTTTCTCATAAATACTCATAAAATTCTATGACAACAAAAAATTTTCTACATTATTTTTTCATAATTTCTAATATTTTCTCTAGTGAGATTCGAACTTGAACTGAAGACATCTTTTGGATAATCGTCCGTCGCCTTAGACACTTCGCCAATTCCTCACTTGATAAAAAGGGCTTTGTATTGTCCATTTAAAGTTTAAGGAAGAAGAATATTATAGTTTATTCGCCTTTTAAGCCGCAAAATATAGACGAAACTGTTTAGCGTATAAATAATGTAAGAGAGACTGGTACGATCATTCGAAATTAATTTTCTACCAAGGAATGTATAGAAAATTACTGCAATAAAACAGCAGATAATGACATTTTTCTATCACGTTAATAAAATACTGTACTTTTACAT
>NW_022639680.1:87871-91321 GCF_010583005.1 Odontomachus brunneus
TATATATATATATATATATATATATATATATATATATATATATATATATATATATATATTAACTATCATATATTAACTTTCCGTAAATAAATAAAAATAAAAAAATTTAATAAAAATTATTAAATATTTTCGTAAAATAAAAATAAAAATGTTTCCAGCTAATACCGTGTTGATTGTTCAATATTTAGATCATTGTAAGCACAAAAATCTTCCTTTTCGGCGAGCAACGTCAAAAATTGTATTTCCAGACGAGCTCTGTCGCGGTATGGCAGCCTTCGCATGTCTTTTCCCAATTGTGCTAAAAATCCATTTAGCGGATCAGTAACCTGCGCTGTTGGTTCTTTCAATGCTTCTATTAAGGCTTCTTGTAAAGTATTGTTCTTTTGCTGTAAAATATAATATATACTTTCATATATCAACCGAATTACATTATTACATTAATTGTATCTTTACAAAACACATATATCATACATGTATTATGCATAAATTATAGCATTATAGTTTTTAATTATTTATAATGTTTTTGCAATGTTGTTTTAACATTTCCGATGAAATGTTACAATTCCATGTCTATGCTATGTTTCTGCAATGTGTTACGTTGAAATTTGAAGTGATGTAACGATCCTCCCTTATAGAAATAGAGTGTATATCAGTTGGACACGGAGCAATTGGACACAGTCCAATCACAAGTCGCTGTTCCAAGGGACCCTACAAATGTCTTTAATCACACGGTGCTGTGATTGGCTGTGTCCAAATGCACCGTGTCCAAGTGCACCGCTCCCATAGAAATATCATACTAAAAATCATTGATAATTACTTATTATCCAGTATTTTTAATACTGAAAATAAGTAATTATTAATGATTCTTAGTATGATATTTCTATAAGGGCTGCAACGTAACTGCAAGCTTCTGTGTTCGATAAAAAATTTTTCATGCATAATTTTGCAAAAATGCTTATACAAAATTATACAAAATTATATATGAAATTTGTCCATATATAATTATACATAATTATATCTAAATAGATAAAATTATGCATAATATATATATAATTATATCTAAATAGATAAAATTATGCATAATATATATAATTATGCATAATTTTCGATAATACAAATGTCTTTTGATGCTATAAATAGTAACTTGTTTCGTTTGTTCTATGTTAAAACTTAAAGAAAAACTTACTGAGAGTTTCTCAATACGCATAGAGAAAAAAATTACTTCATATATCCCTCCGTAGTTTCGAACTCGAACTACTTCATTTGTTCCGCTTGGTAGTCCTAATCCTAGTCTTGGTAGCTACTGGATCACTTTGACAGTAAGAGAGTTAATAATGATTCTAGTGTCTCATACGATATCTTGTTGACTTGTACTTATACAGGTACTGTTATATTGCATACAAGTGCTCGTGTGAAGATAGAACGGGTTAAATTGAATAGAAAAGTCACGTACCATTTTGCAAAATTCGCAATAGTTGACGAGGAATGAATTATTCTTTGTAAGCTAATGAGCGCACGTAAATTGGTAGGCCAAATTCCGTATAAAGAAAAATAGTTTACTTCTGAAGATGACCGCTGTCGCGCGGCAACGTGCCGCTGTTCGTGTCTACATCGCCCTATACTTTGGCTGTGTTCCAAAATTGATTGCCAGCGCTGCAAGTATGTCGTCATGAAAGCATGCTACCAACAGCGTTCAAATTTTGCTAAGCATGCTAATAGTGCAAATGCGGATTTTGAATTGGAACGATTATACAACATACGATGGCAGCACCTGTCTGAGTAATGGCGTTGGGGCATGAGCCACTGATACGCCTCTAGCCAAATATTGAAGGAAGAAAGGAAGGAATTGGAACGATATTTTCAGTGCTGTCGGTGAAAGTTAACCTATCCTATGATTCTTATGAATATGGAGAGAAACATACAAAAAATTGTGTTATTTGAAACAATGTTAAAAGTGACACTTGAGTCTAGTGATTCAGATTTGGATTTAGCAGAAATAATATATAATTATTACGAGCGAAAACCGAAAATACCAAAAATATGTTGTAAAAATTATATCGAAGATGTTGTTTGGCAATATACCGATGTTGATTTTAAAAGTCATTTTCGGTAAGTTATTTATTAAATTATTGGTTTAAATTAAAAATAAAGTTTATATTTAATTAAATATATATATGTATACTTTATATATAAGAATTGTAAATAATATTGATATACATCAGTAATTGTTAATGTAAAAATAATTTTTGTTAATTGTTAATACAAAAATTGGAAGAAACTTACATACAATGTACAGTTTAAACTCAATAAATATGATAATATGTTAATGTAATTTACATAGTCTTAATCGATCAACAATTCGGATTTTATTGGAATTATTAAGTGAACAATTATCAAACAAATTTGAAGGATGTGGCAGACATACCATATCACCAGAAGACTTTGTTATTAGCGATATGGATGATGGAAACTCCTAATTCTTATAGGTAAGTTAAATTGATTATAGTTAGGATTTCTTATAAAAAATATGCAATATTAAAATAAATGACATTTAATCTATCTTTTAATTATAGATGTGTTGCTGATCGATTTGATGTTGGCAAAGGAACTGCTTGGAGATGTGTTGTAAAAGTTGTAAATGCTTTGTATTTACATCTTGACAGATTTATTACATGGCCAAATAGAGAAAGAGCTGAAAAAATTTGGACATGCATTAAAAACAGATACAAATTTCCAAAAGTAATAGGAGCAATAGATGGTACTCATATAAAAATTGCTGCACCAAAACTGCATCCAGAAGTTTACATAAATAGAAAGGGCTACCACTCCATACAATTACAGGTATATTTAAAATTGTTAAAGATATTTTGTAACGTTATATTGACAGCACAAAAAGGCTAAAAAAACATTTTTGAAATGATTAAAAAACATCTGTTAGTCATTTTTTAGATGTCTTTTAAGACTAATGTCATGCAAGTTGATTGATTATACATTTCTAGAGACATATCTGGATAGTTCTTTATTCTAAAAAAATAATTTTTTTTTCAGGTAATATGTGATCATGAATTAAAATTTACTCATGTTTATGCAGGACAAGCAGGGTCAGTGCATGACATGAGAGTTTTTTGATTATCAGGATTTGAACACTTATGTACTCCTTATAGAAGTATCATACTAAGAATCATTGATTAATTACTTATTTTCAGTATTAAAAGTACAGTATTTAGTAATATTCTGTGATTCAAATACAGCTTTTAGTACTCAAGTATATCAATATTTAATGTTACAAATCCAACCTTATGATTGATTTCAATACTTAAATATTGATATGTAATACTTCGTCCAGTGATAAAATACTTACGCAGAACATTGTCAATATTTAAATACTAATATATAATACTTTGCTAAGTGATGAAATACTTACGCAAAGTACTGTTAAGATTAAAAGTA
>NW_022639680.1:92358-97130 GCF_010583005.1 Odontomachus brunneus
TATATATATATATATATATATATATATATATATATATATATATATATATATATATATATATATATATATATATATATAAAAGAATGTTTATATAATATATATGTAATATTATAAAAAGAACGTTCAACATTTTTTAAAACATTATTTAAAATACCGTCCTTTGAGGTAACTTGGAACACCGGAATAACTTTGAACAATTTGCAACGGCTTACAAAAACATGTGGTATCATTAAACGAATAAAGGTAGAATTTTCATATCAGCGATATAAAAGTTACTCTAAATAATGATATATTATTGTACTTGTAATAAAATAATTTTTGTCAATTTATGTCTGATATATTGACAATTTTGGCTTATTAATTTTCCTTCATAATTCATACAATACATAATTCATAACAATTCATACAATACATAATTCATAATAATTTTAACATAATTTTCTATAATTAATTTTGTTATAAAGTATTTTTGGTTTTCAAGAAAGTCTAATTTTTTTTATTACTTCTATTAGGTTTTTCCAATATGTATCACCATGTGATACGCGGATATTGGAAGCGTTTACGTTACTAACTCTGTTTTGCTCTACTGAATTCCTTCTTTTGCCGTTATTTGGTTCTGGCGGCGTTACAGATGTTGACAGACGCTTAGAATCGCCGCTAGTGGTCCATGGTTATATAGTTAAAGGTTAATCCACTCTGGGTTATTCAGCCTACATTTATTGGAACAAGCACTTATAAGCTTTATGATTGGCTAGTAGAGGCTTATGACGTTATTAATCGCTTTCGGAGCGATTAACCCAGGGCCAATCGAACACGCTATAAGTACTGACGAAAAAAACTACTGAATTACTGGTAATACATAATCACTAATAATTTTTTAGTATTTATTGGTATAATATTCCTGTAAGGGTGTTATCTGAGATTTTACTTTGTATAATAAAACAATATGTTGATAATATTACCCAGATACCGCAACCAAACCTGCGTGAGCAGATTTTGCGTAGAGTCTGTCAATGGGTGCTTTGCAATTGCTTAACACATCTTGGCACACTCGTACATAAAACCAGTTTATTGGTTACATATTATCTAAAATATCTTGTAAGATAATATGCAACCAATAAACTGGTTTTGTGTAACGGAGTGTACGCAACTGAAAAGCACCCAGTGTCTGTAAACAGAATAGCAACAGCTTGCATGTAGAATCTATTCTGACGACAGATTGGTGACAGATTGCACGCAGAGCCTGTCGATAGACTCTGACGACAGACTGACGGCAGATTACGCGCAGATTCTGTTTCCTAGATAGTTCTATCAAAGGCCATATGTACGCTATTAAATGGAGCATTTTCACATACATACCATGGTTGCGTTTCGAAATTCACTGCGAGTACTGAAAATCTATAATTCGTGTCACGTATACTATAGAATTTCAGTACTGACAGTGAATTTCGGAATGCAGCCCATGTAAAACTTCGAGAGAAGTCAGAATAATTATATTGTGCAATAATTGTACACATATAATTGTACATATATAACAATAAAAAACAATTTTTATTTTTTAAAATTGTATTACACATTTTTGATAAAAAAGCAATAATAGAGAAATAACGAGTATAAGTATAGAATAGTACAACGGTTAAATGGCCATTTAAAGGCGTATATATGCCATCCTTGGTAAAAATTGTTCTCATAATTTTTCATAAAATTTCTCATATTACTTTTTTTAATGTTATTATATCATTAAATCTGAACGATTTAACCGTCATGCAATACCCTTATAGAAATATCATACTAAGAATCATTGATAATTACTTATTTTCAGTATTAAAAATACTGGATAATAAGTAATTATCAATGATTCTTAGTATGATATTTCTATAAGGGAAACAAACATTTTACCGTTGCTACAACGTTGCAGTAGTATTGCAGCAACATTTTGCAACGTTGTTACAATGTCACAATATTGCAAAACAATGATGCTGCAATGTTGCTGTGCTGTATGGGAAACTTTGCAGAAAAATGTTAGTGTTCTGTCGGTAAAGTTTTCAGCTTCAACATCCCCTTAATATCTCTAAATTTTACGTGATTGTTTGAAAAATAACTTCTACAATATTTGTTCACTTTTATCTGTTCTGCTTATATATATTTTTTTTAGTACGTCTTATGCGGGACACTCTGTATATCCCTTATAGAAATGTAATACTGATAAGTAATAATTTGGCCAGTGATAATTACTGTCGTTCAATAATTATCACTGGCCAAATTATTACTTATCAGTATTACATTTCTATAAGGGATGTGAATAAGTCTAAACGTTTACAGCAAAATTATAAATACAACCAAATAAAATAGAGATAAAAATTTTAAAAAATTATAATTTATAATTGTTTGAAATACTTGAAAAATAAATCCGGCAACAATGCTTCTGTGCGGACGCAGGAGGATATGTCCATCGTGCTAATCATCTCGTCCGAGCAACGCACTCAGATTTATCGACGCGAACTTTTTTAAAATGTATTATTTAAAAATTTGATCAAAATGTAATAAAAAAATGTTTGAGAATAATATAATCTAGAATGTTATATATAAAAAATCACGAAGTTTCAAGGCGAAATTCTATGTCATACTTACATAGTTTGTAAATGAAAATTTTTAAGTGCCGCGTTCATACAATAGTTACGGAGAGTTAAGTATTATATGCTTATATTTTTCTTCAGTTGTACGTCAATAAACAGGATTAAATTTTCTGCGGACTATTATTTTATTAACTAAAAAAATATTGTTGACAGAAAAACCATTAGTTCATAAGTTTCAATGTAGAATTTTTAACATCCTGTATCTCTGAAACGAGACCCTTGAGATCATACATTCATCTGCCCTTTTTCATAAAATCTTAAAAATCAACTAAAATATTGGGCAGTACTAAAGAAAACACCTATATATGCCTAACTTAACATAACGATTATTTAACGAACGAAGAAACGCTACAGCTCTTTATAGGTGCTAAATTAATTAAATTATTTGAGTTCTCAACCAATTCAGCGATACTAACTCTACCACGTTGTCGTATAAACCTAACAACCGCGTGAAGTTCATCCTCTGAAATATAAATAAATTTCCCTCTGTCATCAATAACTCCAGTTAACCTATCATTCGTTTGCAATTCTTGAATTCTTTCTACTACACTAACCGTCTTTAGGCCGAAATGTGCGGCCAGATCCTCCAAAACCAACACTTTATTCTGTTTTATGTACTGGATAAATTCTTGCAATAAGTTCTCTTCGTCCTCTTTATTCTGGTCCTGGTAACCTTCCTCTTCTATACTAAATGCCTCTTTCATTTTCAAATATTCCTCGTGCTCTCTTTTCTCCTTTTCCTCTCTAGCCTTTCTCTCAGCTTCTTCTGTTCGCAATTGCTCTGTACGTTCTCTCTCAGCCTGCTTATCCTTCTCCTCTTGAGCAAGTTGTTCTCGTTTCTTACGCTCTTCTCTGTCTCGTTCAGCTGCCTCTCGCTGTAACTTCTTCTCTGCCTTGGCTGCTAGCTTTGCTCTCTTCTTTGCTCCCAACCTATAATCAGGTACTTCTATCTTGTCATGCGTATCTTCATTATCTTCGACTATTCTGTTGTCCTCCTCATGCTGTTGATGATTAATATTTCCTTGCATACGATGCCTAGTATTTCTAACACCAGCTGCTCTCCTAACTGGTCGACCTTGTGCTGTAGCATCATGAATGTTAGCTTGCCTCTGTTGAGTATCTAAATGATAAAAAAAAATTAGTTTTTTAACTCTCAGTATGGCACATATCTTCCTGATATCTTAATCATCACAGTGAGGTCTCCCCATTTTCTTTTAATCTTTGTTTATTTAAATTAAAAATAAAAGTGATAAATAAAAGTGTTAATAAAAATTTATGAAAAATTATGATTATACACTTTTAAGTATGTAAAATAGAATTATGTAAAGAAAGGATTGTAAATTTTCACTTAAATATTTCACTTTATTGAAAACAAAGAAAAACATGAGGTTATATATAAATTCATAACTTTTCTAAAAATGAATTTAAAATATTAATTCTCCAGGCACATAAACCTTTAATAAAAATATTACAAATCTCAATTCGTTTTTACAGTACTATTATCATATAGATTTTATTGAAATTATTACTTAAATAATAGGAAAAAAGGCTAATTCGAGTTCAAACACAAGATTAATAGTGCTATGTACCATATGGGTAAAACCTTCCTTGTATTAGGAGATAGAGCAATATTTATTGAACATGAATATAAATAATCAATATAAATAATCAAATGTTTCGGTTCAATCATGTACTCTCTTCAGTGATATAAAAAAAAACTCAAGGTTTACAAAACGAACGCATTACAAGTAAAAGAATTAATTAAAGACCTTAATAAAATGACATGAATGTTATTCGCAGTATTATAGCTGACAAGACCGTTACCCGACTAATATTAAGAAGTTCAAATTAATACTAGGAAGTAGCCATAACTATAAAAAAACCATAAAATAAAATAAAAATAGGTAAGATTAAAATATAATTAAAACGGTCAATATAAATTATCTTTGTTGAGCTTAGCTGTGAAACGATCCTGTCAACGATAACATCGCCACGTCTAAGTAAAAGAGATAATAACAGATTTATATACACGATTATCATTGCGGCGACGACTCTTGGAAGAGAAGGAAACAAACAAGGTTTTATTTTCATAATAAGCCGCAGTAGCTGTTGCCCAAATATTCTGTGTCCTTTTGA
>NW_022639680.1:100043-100520 GCF_010583005.1 Odontomachus brunneus
TGTGACGTGGCAGCCGTAGGGCGCCCGTCACAAGGGCAAAAGAGCTCCGTTCGTGTGATTTCGCGCAGACCGGAAAAAGGGGAAGGGGGTGCATAGCGTTCCCGAATAATTTTTGGCGACTAAAAGCGACAGCTTTCCGCGGTCATATCGGTCGAGCGTAGAGGGGGGTTAATTAGCGAAGCGTATGCGGTCCCGCAAGTGGGATGGTCATCGCGCCCTACGATAATGTGCCCCCAACTCTCCTCGCCGACGCCGAAGGGCTGGGACCACAGGATACCGAGGGACCTAGAAGAAAGAAGAAACGTCATCAGCATCAAGGAAAGTCGCCGTTTAAATGGTACGTGAAACGGTACTTTAACTCTCGTATACAAGAACATGTTATCGTTCCGATTTCGGCTGCCGCTGGCAATCTTTGTTTACAGCACGCTGCTAGACGCGGGACAGAAAGGCAAGAAGACTCTCAACAGCTGACAACAA
>NW_022639680.1:100681-100813 GCF_010583005.1 Odontomachus brunneus
GGAGAAGGGTTGGTACCCCTTATGTCAAAAGATAACCCTTCTGATCTAATTCTCAAGATCAAGGTCATTGGAGGTTGTTCCGTTTATTTTCATTTCTTCGTAAAAATGCTAATGCCGGCGATCCTCTAACTT
>NW_022639680.1:100870-101229 GCF_010583005.1 Odontomachus brunneus
GTTTTGGAAAGCTCTCGAGATGTGCTATAAGAATATGCAATGAAAAATGGGGTGTTCCATTTAAAAAAATTAATGTGACCTTGACCTGACCTTCGCTACGCAACCCAAGGTCAAACTGATGTGATCAGTAAATACATCTTTTTAAACGCCACAACTTTTGTCTGAAACATTTTTTTGTAAAACTTATATTTTTCCTGATATTCGGGCGTCCCGGTACTTTCCGAACACCCTGTATATATGTAACGCTATTTCGCGTTCCGTGCGGGATTAGCTGCGAGTCGGTGTGGTCCGGATTCGAGCAGATGTCAATAATCGTGAAGACAGTGGGATGGATAGTATAATAATATATATTGTCGATT
>NW_022639680.1:101845-102148 GCF_010583005.1 Odontomachus brunneus
GACTAATATTAAGAAGTTCAAATTAATACTAGGAAGTAGCCATAACTATAAAAAAACCATAAAATAAAATAAAAATAGGTAAGATTAAAATATAATTAAAACGGTCAATATAAATTATCTTTGTTGAGCTTAGCTGTGAAACGATCCTGTCAACGATAACATCGCCACGTCTAAGTAAAAGAGATAATAACAGATTTATATACACGATTATCATTGCGGCGACGACTCTTGGAAGAGAAGGAAACAAACAAGGTTTTATTTTCATAATAAGCCGCAGTAGCTGTTGCCCAAATATTCTGTGTC
>NW_022639680.1:106333-107103 GCF_010583005.1 Odontomachus brunneus
CTATTTCGCGTTCCGTGCGGGATCAGCTGCGAGTCGGTGTGGTCCGGATTCGAGCAGATGTCAATAATCGTGAAGACAGTGGGATGGATAGTATAATAATATATATTGTCGATTAGATGGCTATTTACAATGCATATGTACAGGTTGAGTCGACGCCGTTGGCTTCGCGCGCGGGTTTTTGTGTTCACGCGTGTTGATGTCTGCTGCGGCCGCGCTCGGTTGTAGGACCGCTGGCGGTCGCGGGACGCGGGCGGTCGTGTGACGCGTCGATCGTGTTGTGCTTGCGGCACGATGTTGACGTTTGGATCTTTAATTTTTGGTCGCGCGAAGAGAGCCGTTACTTGACGACTAACACGGCTCTGCTGGCGTGATGCGTCGGATTTGGCGTTGCGGTTGTGCGCTGTGATGCGGTGCCGCGGGGATCGTTTTCCCCCGAGGCGGCGGTGCGGCTTCGCGGGATCGACCTTACGAATCGAGTAAGGTGACGGATCGGTACGCGAGGATGTAGGATTTACGAATCCGACACGTCTCCGCGAGTGTCGACTATACGAATCCAACGAGTCGACGGCGCGGTAGCCGGTAAGGATTTAATAAGCCTACGTGGATGTCGGCTTTACGAATCCAATAAGCCGACGGAGCGGTAATCAAGGATGTAGATGATGACTTTACGAATCCAATAAGTCTACGCGGATGTCGACTTTACGAATCCAATAAGTCGACGGAGCGGTATCGAGGAATGTCGACTTTACGTATCCAACAAGTCGACGGAG
>NW_022639680.1:107113-107495 GCF_010583005.1 Odontomachus brunneus
GACCTTAATAAAATGACATGAATGTTATTCGCAGTATTATAGCTGACAAGACCGTTACCCGACTAATATTAAGAAGTTCAAATTAATACTAGGAAGTAGCCATAACTATAAAAAAACCATAAAATAAAATAAAAATAGGTAAGATTAAAATATAATTAAAACGGTCAATATAAATTATCTTTGTTGAGCTTAGCTGTGAAACGATCCTGTCAACGATAACATCGCCACGTCTAAGTAAAAGAGATAATAACAGATTTATATACACGATTATCATTGCGGCGACGACTCTTGGAAGAGAAGGAAACAAACAAGGTTTTATTTTCATAATAAGCCGCAGTAGCTGTTGCCCAAATATTCTGTGTCCTTTTGAGAGTTAAGTCCA
>NW_022639680.1:107647-108062 GCF_010583005.1 Odontomachus brunneus
GGCGACGACTCTTGGAAGAGAAGGAAACAAACAAGGTTTTATTTTCATAATAAGCCGCAGTAGCTGTTGCCCAAATATTCTGTGTCCTTTTGAAAATTAAGTCCATGTTTTTGAAATTTAATGTAAATAAAACCTTGGACTTAACTCTCAAAAGGACACAGAATATTTGGGCAACAGCTACTGCGGCTTATTATGAAAATAAAACCTTGTTTGTTTCCTTCTCTTCCAAGAGTCGTCGCCGCAATGTTAATGTTCGTGTATATAAATCTGTTATCTCTTTTACTTAGACGTGGCGATGTTATCGTTGACGGGATCGTTTCACAGCTGAGCTCAACATAGGTAATTTATATTGACCGTTTTAATTATTTATTATATTTTAATCTTACCTATTTTTATTTTATTTTATGGTTTTTTT
>NW_022639680.1:112180-112891 GCF_010583005.1 Odontomachus brunneus
CTATTTCGCGTTCCGTGCGGGATCAGCTGCGAGTCGGTGTGGTCCGGATTCGAGCAGATGTCAATAATCGTGAAGACAGTGGGATGGATAGTATAATAATATATATTGTCGATTAGATGGCTATTTACAATGCATATGTACAGGTTGAGTCGACGCCGTTGGCTTCGCGCGCGGGTTTTTGTGTTCACGCGTGTTGATGTCTGCTGCGGCCGCGCTCGGTTGTAGGACCGCTGGCGGTCGCGGGACGCGGGCGGTCGTGTGACGCGTCGATCGTGTTGTGCTTGCGGCACGATGTTGACGTTTGGATCTTTAATTTTTGGTCGCGCGAAGAGAGCCGTTACTTGACGACTAACACGGCTCTGCTGGCGTGATGCGTCGGATTTGGCGTTGCGGTTGTGCGCTGTGATGCGGTGCCGCGGGGATCGTTTTCCCCCGAGGCGGCGGTGCGGCTTCGCGGGATCGACCTTACGAATCGAGTAAGGTGACGGATCGGTACGCGAGGATGTAGGATTTACGAATCCGACACGTCTCCGCGAGTGTCGACTATACGAATCCAACGAGTCGACGGCGCGGTAGCCGGTAAGGATTTAATAAGCCTACGTGGATGTCGGCTTTACGAATCCAATAAGCCGACGGAGCGGTAATCAAGGATGTAGATGATGACTTTACGAATCCAATAAGTCTACGCGGATGTCGACTTTACGAATCCAA
>NW_022639680.1:112901-113062 GCF_010583005.1 Odontomachus brunneus
ATTCGTTTTGTAAACTTTGAGTTTTTTTTATATCACTGAAGAGGGTTTATGATTGAGCCGAAACATTTGATTATTTATATTGAGTATTCATGTTCAATAAATATTGCTCTATTTCCTAACACAAAGAAAGTTTTACCCATATGGTACATAGCACTATTAAT
>NW_022639680.1:117663-117963 GCF_010583005.1 Odontomachus brunneus
TGTAGACTTTACGAATCCAATAAGTCTACGCGGATGTCGACTTTACGAATCCAATAAGTCGACGGAGCGATATCGAGGAATGCCGACTTTACGTATCCAACAAGTCGACGGAGTGGTAAGCAAGGATGTAGACTTTACGAATTCAATAAGTCTACGGAGTGGTATCGAGGAATGCCGACTTTACGTATCCAACAAATCGACGGAGCGTTAAGCAAGGATGTAGACTTTACGAATCCAATAAGTCTACGCGGATGTCGACTTTACGAATCCAATAAGTCGACGGAGCGGTATCGAGGAATG
>NW_022639680.1:117973-122235 GCF_010583005.1 Odontomachus brunneus
ATTGCGGCGACGACTCTTGGAAGAGAAGGAAACAAACAAGGTTTTATTTTCATAATAAGCCGCAGTAGCTGTTGCCCAAATATTCTGTGTCCTTTTGAAAATTAAGTCCATGTTTTTGAAATTTAATGTAAATAAAACCTTGGACTTAACTCTCAAAAGGACACAGAATATTTGGGCAACAGCTACTGCGGCTTATTATGAAAATAAAACCTTGTTTGTTTCCTTCTCTTCCAAGAGTCGTCGCCGCAATGTTAATGTTCGTGTATATAAATCTGTTATCTCTTTTACTTAGACGTGGCGATGTTATCGTTGACGGGATCGTTTCACAGCTGAGCTCAACATAGGTAATTTATATTGACCGTTTTAATTATTTATTATATTTTAATCTTACCTATTTTTATTTTATTTTATGGTTTTTTTTATAGTTATGGCTACTTCCTAGTATTAATTTGAACTTCTTAATATTAGTCGGATAATGGTCTTGTCAGCTATAATACTGCGAATAACATTCATGTCATTTTATTAAGGTCTTTAATTAATTCTTTTACTTGTAATACATTCGTTTTGTAAACTTTGAGTTTTTTTTATATCACTGAAGAGGGTTTATGATTGAGCCGAAACATTTGATTATTTATATTGAGTATTCATGTTCAATAAATATTGCTCTATTTCCTAACACAAAGAAAGTTTTACCCATATGGTACATAGCACTATTAATACATGGCACTATTAATCCTGTGCTTGAATTCGAATTAGCCCTTTTTCCTATTATTTAATTGATATCATTGTTATTGAGTTCTTATTTTCTTACTCTTGAAATTATTACAAAAATTAATGATAACTTAATTTTTTGTTTATTTGTAATTAGAGTTTGACAGTACAGAAACTTTAATCAGCCATATATACCCAGATAGAAAAATGTGTTTATTCTGAGCTCATGTTATAATCATATACTTTCAAAATGAGGACAAGAATACACACCGATGTGGGCTCATATGTGGCTCACATATCATTCATATTATGATGTCAGAAAAATACCTCATTTAATAATAATAATCAACATCACGTCAAGAACTTGTAAACATAATTTGTACATCATTTGTGTGCATTTAGTGCTCATATCATGAAATCACGTAATAATCTTTAAAAAAGTATCAAGTCATAGTATGAAGTCACATTGTGATGAAACATGATCATCACGCATTTCTATTTGGGTAATACAGCCAGAAATAAATAAGCTTATGTAACACTTTTCTTATATATTATATTTAATGTAAAGAACTAGAATATAACAAAAAATCATCTTTATTTTATGTATTGATACCTGAATATAGCACATGAGCATCAAACTGCTTTTTCTTATAATACATAATTAAAATAGCTTAACTGTGTTTAAACATAATATTGCTTTCAACAATAACTTCTTTACTACAAAAAAATTCTTCCGCTTACGAAAAATTTAAAATTAGTTGATATCAAAAATAACCCGTGTGCCATATTAAGGTTAACTTGAAAACGTGTAATGACTCTTTGTAACGAATTGTATTAAACTTGATGTGGAAAATATATTACCTCATCTTAAATAAACGAACTACTTAAATTTTGACTAAGTTGACTAACTAAATATTACTCAAATGACAAAACAGCTGTTTTGGAAATATCTATGTATTTTATCTCAAATGAAACATGTATGAAACATGATACGTAAAGTAATATACACATAATATCATTGCTTAACTTATAAAACAGAGTATTGTAAATTAGCTATATACCAGATTTATGTTGCAGAAAGACAGTACAAATAATAATTAGTGCGAGGATTGCCGAGGCGATAAATATCAACAATGTCACGTCCATCTTCAGCAGTTACCGATATAAGTCTGGAGCCGTATTCTTGAAAAACATCGCATACAATATTTCGATAAAAAACTATAATTCATATTACACATACTATAGTTTTTCATAGAAAAATCTCGCACACAATAATAATAACATTTTCTTTAAGGAAGATTTTCAAGAATAAATCTTGCCGTTTTCCAGTTAGAAAGATTTGCGTTCAGCAGAGAAAGCTACTTTTCAACTGTTGTAAAATTCATGAATCTGATTGGTACATGCTCTTAGATTCAACCAAAATTAAGAGCATACTCCAATCAAATTCACAAATTTTACAACAGTTGCAAAGCAGCTTTCTCTGCTGAACGCAACCATAGACTCCGCATAGCAGGGTTGGGTTTTTCGAGAATTTTCTAGGATTTTTTATATTATACGGTAAAATACATATAGGTTGCTTTCTAACAAGAGACACAAGTCGACACAAGTATCATCCTATCTTTGGGTGCTTTCCAATTGCTTAATACATTTTGACACACACGTACACAAAACCAGTTTATTGGTCACATATTATCTAAAATATCTTGTAAGATAATATGCAACCAATAAACTAGTTTTGTGTAACATTGTACGCAACTGGAAAGCATCCTTTGTTATG
Source organism: Odontomachus brunneus (assembly GCF_010583005.1). NCBI lineage: Eukaryota > Metazoa > Arthropoda > Insecta > Hymenoptera > Formicidae > Odontomachus > Odontomachus brunneus. The sequence continues at coordinate 120,462 of NW_022639680.1, forward strand.
GCTCCTGCACACAGGACGCGATAATGCTTGCCGCACGGCGAAAGTTCGCGCGACAGCCAATCAATATACTGCTTTTCGTAATGACCTTCTAGCTCTTACGGAAAAACAACATATTGATTGGCTGTTGCGCGGGTTTCCGCCGCGCGGCAAGCATTACCGCGTCCTGTATGCAGGAGCCATTACTCACTAAATGTGGAACAAGGATAAAATGATGTTTATGTGGGTGGGACCCGATTGACCACGATACGATTGGACACAGATTGTAATGATTGGTTCGACCTAGTAATTCACTAGATAATTCTTTTCATCGGTTGGTTGTGTCCAATCGTACCGTGGTCAATCGGGACGCTCCCTGTACATGTAGACTTATGTCTCTTGTTGGAAAGCAACCATAATACGTATAAAAACGTATAAAACGTGTAATACCTAGGATTGATACAAAAACAGAAACTGTTGATTATCATCTACGTAGTTGATAGTTTCTGTTTTTCTACGAGCGAGAGTTCTAATTGGCTTTCTATCTTTTTGCTTTCTGCCAAAGTGAATGCGCTCTAACTTATTGCACCAGTTCAGGCAGTTCATCTAAAAGAACAGACCTCCTTTCTAAAATCTAACCTTACTTAAAACAACAAAATTGTTTGACAAGATTTTTTTTAGAAGAATTTCTTGTTAGAAATAAATAATTGGAGTATTATCCCAATATAATAAAAAATATAGAAAAGGTGATAATGGATAAAAAAACGTTGTAAGTATTCATTATTAATCATTAAAAACGATTTTTAAGAGAATATCTGCTAATAGTATATTTATTCTTTCTCTATATTATTTTGTATAAAAAATATATATTATATATTTTATTTATTATTAATGAATTCATTACATTTACAGCGTTCTACATTCAAATTATCGTCAGAATTTAAAGTAAATTCTTTCTTTAAGAAAAAACGGTCAACGCTATCTGAATCATCAACAAATTTGACTAACTGCAAACCTACCCGATGAAAAATTTTTTATGCAAAATTTTGTATGAAATTTGTCCATACATAATTATGTATAATTATATATAATCATATAAAATTATATATAATTACACAATTATGTATAACAATATGTATAATTACATATAAATTTATGCGTAATTATGTAAAATTATATATGAATTTATATATATAATTATACATAATTATATATAATTATATATAATTATATATATAAGTAGAATGTATGAACATGAATGGACAAATTTGATACATAATAATATATAATTATATTGTGACGTGGCAGCCGTAGGGCGCCCGTCACAAGGGCAAAAGAGCTCCGTCCGTGTGATTTCGCGCAGACCGGAAAAAGGGGAAGGGGGTGCATAGCGTTCCCGAATAATTTTTGGCGACTAAAAGCGACAGCTTTCCGCGGTCATATCGGTCGAGCGTAGAGGGGGGTTAATTAGCGAAGCGTATGCGGTCCCGCAAGTGGGATGGTCATCGCGCCCTACGATAATGTGCCCCCAACTCTCCTCGCCGACGCCGAAGGGCTGGGACCACAGGATACCGAGGGACCTAGAAGAAAGAAGAAACGTCATCAGCATCAAGGAAAGTCGCCGTTTAAATGGTACGTGAAACGGTACTTTAACTCTCGTATACAAGAACATGTTATCGTTCCGATTTTGGCTGCCGCTGGCGATCTTTGTTTACAGCACGCTGCTAGACGCGGGACAGAGAGGCAAGAAGACTCTCAACAGCTGACAACAACACAGGTGGCCCGGAAACACGGAGAT
>NW_022639680.1:122932-124586 GCF_010583005.1 Odontomachus brunneus
CAAGGATGTAGACTTTACGAATCCAATAAGTCTACGCGGATGTCGACTTTACGAATCCAATAAGTCGACGGAGCGGTATCGAGGAATGCCGACTTTACGTACCCAACAAGTTGACGGAGCGGTGACGAGGAAGGTCTAGGAAACGGTGTTCTAGTTAGCGGTGTTCGTGAGGTGCTAGTGCTGTCGGAGTCTGAGCTCTGTTCAGCGGAGTGCCTCGGAAGACTGCTCTCCACTGAGCTTTTCGTGCGGTCTTTTATACTACTTTTAACATGATATTATGTTGTGATCTTTGCGGTCGGTCGCTGATGTTTACATTGGTTTGTCGCGTGTTCGGTTTCGTGACGAGTCGTTTGATTATCGTTACCCGGTTCTTGTTCTATTTTTATTTCTATTTGTTTTGCGAACGGCTCTTTACATCATCCCCCCGCGTGACTAGGTGCACGTCCCGGGCACTTAATAGATTGACTTCACCGCGCCGGATGGCCAAAAACGAATGCGCCATATCTCGCCGTCTATTGCTACATGATATTTTATGTATTTCGCGGCTGCGTGGCGCGGTATGGAGAATTGTCTCCCGTCCGGGAGTCTTACGGTCCGCTGTTGAGGTGGTGGTGGATGAGTTTGTGGCCGTGCTGGTACTGTGTTTTCCGTTGTAACTATCGTCAAGACTGTTGTTGAGTCTTCCTGCCTTGGGTCGTTTGCTGGCTCCACTTGGTTGTTCAAGCGCTCTGGTGTTGCGTCGCTTCTCGGAGGCGGTTGCCAGTCTTCCAGCCACCGGAGTATCTCCCTGTTGACGCTCATCCTCTGGTGTTTGCGTTTCCGTGAGTCGGGCTTTGCTGTGTGTGTGTCTAGCTCTCTGTGTCTCTCGTGTGTCGGTTCGCCGCAGAGTGTGTCTGGTCTTCCTAGATCGGCTCCTGTTATCCTCGTTTTTGGCGCTTTTCTCCCTTTTCTTGGAGATTTCTCCCCTCTCCTTCTGGTTTGTCTATGCTGATAAGATTGGTGTTGGCGACGGTTGTTCGTCGTCGTTTGCGCAGAGGTCGCCGGGTTGACCTTTGGTGTCGGCATAGTGGTACCGGAGGTCGCCGAGTTCCTCCGGTTCCTATTTTCGGTGCCTTTTAGGCTCTTCTGGCGTATTTGAGTGTGCCCGTAGGGCCGAAGCGGAATCGCCAAAGCTCCCCGTTTATATAGCGGCGATATTTTCTTGATGTGTGCACCGCGTGGTACGGTATCTCTACTGTTCGTCCGTTGTCGAGCGTGATCGTTGTCGATGGTTGGGTTTTGGTTTGTGGTGTCCTTTCTAATTTTATGCGTTGGCCTGCTGGTAGTATTGTATCTGTGACTATTTTAATTTTTGATACCGGTGGTGTGCTTTGTGTTGTTTTGCCTTGATTGTCTTCTGTTCGATTTTGCTCTAGTGGCGTTGTATCCCCGGATTGCGCCGTGTTGTTTCCGGGTCTCTTGCCCCAGAGCACCGGGTTGATATGTGGTCGGCGTCTCGCGGGTGTTGGGCGTATTTCTTCTTCCATCAACAACTTCAGCTTTTTCTGTGCGATTCTCGCCGATGGTGGTGTCCTCTCGCACGGAATTGCCGGCCTCCTTTTTGCTGGTGCGTCCACTGGTGGTCGCTTGCCTGGTGGTAGTGGCGGAGTTTTTC
>NW_022639680.1:124596-127641 GCF_010583005.1 Odontomachus brunneus
ATACAGCCAGAAATAAATAAGCTTATGTAACACTTTTCTTATATATTATATTTAATGTAAAGAACTAGAATATAACAAAAAATCATCTTTATTTTATGTATTGATACCTGAATATAGCACATGAGCATCAAACTGCTTTTTCTTATAATACATAATTAAAATAGCTTAACTGTGTTTAAACATAATATTGCTTTCAACAATAACTTCTTTACTACAAAAAAATTCTTCCGCTTACGAAAAATTTAAAATTAGTTGATATCAAAAATAACCCGTGTGCCATATTAAGGTTAACTTGAAAACGTGTAATGACTCTTTGTAACGAATTGTATTAAACTTGATGTGGAAAATATATTACCTCATCTTAAATAAACGAACTACTTAAATTTTGACTAAGTTGACTAACTAAATATTACTCAAATGACAAAACAGCTGTTTTGGAAATATCTATGTATTTTATCTCAAATGAAACATGTATGAAACATGATACGTAAAGTAATATACACATAATATCATTGCTTAACTTATAAAACAGAGTATTGTAAATTAGCTATATACCAGATTTATGTTGCAGAAAGACAGTACAAATAATAATTAGTGCGAGGATTGCCGAGGCGATAAATATCAACAATGTCACGTCCATCTTCAGCAGTTACCGATATAAGTCTGGAGCCGTATTCTTGAAAAACATCGCATACAATATTTCGATAAAAAACTATAATTCATATTACACATACTATAGTTTTTCATAGAAAAATCTCGCACACAATAATAATAACATTTTCTTTAAGGAAGATTTTCAAGAATAAATCTTGCCGTTTTCCAGTTAGAAAGATTTGCGTTCAGCAGAGAAAGCTACTTTTCAACTGTTGTAAAATTCATGAATCTGATTGGTACATGCTCTTAGATTCAACCAAAATTAAGAGCATACTCCAATCAAATTCACAAATTTTACAACAGTTGCAAAGCAGCTTTCTCTGCTGAACGCAACCATAGACTCCGCATAGCAGGGTTGGGTTTTTCGAGAATTTTCTAGGATTTTTTATATTATACGGTAAAATACATATAGGTTGCTTTCTAACAAGAGACACAAGTCGACACAAGTATCATCCTATCTTTGGGTGCTTTCCAATTGCTTAATACATTTTGACACACACGTACACAAAACCAGTTTATTGGTCACATATTATCTAAAATATCTTGTAAGATAATATGCAACCAATAAACTAGTTTTGTGTAACATTGTACGCAACTGGAAAGCATCCTTTGTTATGGCTCCTGCACACAGGACGCGATAATGCTTGCCGCACGGCGAAAGTTCGCGCGACAGCCAATCAATATACTGCTTTTCGTAATGACCTTCTAGCTCTTACGGAAAAACAACATATTGATTGGCTGTTGCGCGGGTTTCCGCCGCGCGGCAAGCATTACCGCGTCCTGTATGCAGGAGCCATTACTCACTAAATGTGGAACAAGGATAAAATGATGTTTATGTGGGTGGGACCCGATTGACCACGATACGATTGGACACAGATTGTAATGATTGGTTCGACCTAGTAATTCACTAGATAATTCTTTTCATCGGTTGGTTGTGTCCAATCGTACCGTGGTCAATCGGGACGCTCCCTGTACATGTAGACTTATGTCTCTTGTTGGAAAGCAACCATAATACGTATAAAAACGTATAAAACGTGTAATACCTAGGATTGATACAAAAACAGAAACTGTTGATTATCATCTACGTAGTTGATAGTTTCTGTTTTTCTACGAGCGAGAGTTCTAATTGGCTTTCTATCTTTTTGCTTTCTGCCAAAGTGAATGCGCTCTAACTTATTGCACCAGTTCAGGCAGTTCATCTAAAAGAACAGACCTCCTTTCTAAAATCTAACCTTACTTAAAACAACAAAATTGTTTGACAAGATTTTTTTTAGAAGAATTTCTTGTTAGAAATAAATAATTGGAGTATTATCCCAATATAATAAAAAATATAGAAAAGGTGATAATGGATAAAAAAACGTTGTAAGTATTCATTATTAATCATTAAAAACGATTTTTAAGAGAATATCTGCTAATAGTATATTTATTCTTTCTCTATATTATTTTGTATAAAAAATATATATTATATATTTTATTTATTATTAATGAATTCATTACATTTACAGCGTTCTACATTCAAATTATCGTCAGAATTTAAAGTAAATTCTTTCTTTAAGAAAAAACGGTCAACGCTATCTGAATCATCAACAAATTTGACTAACTGCAAACCTACCCGATGAAAAATTTTTTATGCAAAATTTTGTATGAAATTTGTCCATACATAATTATGTATAATTATATATAATCATATAAAATTATATATAATTACACAATTATGTATAACAATATGTATAATTACATATAAATTTATGCGTAATTATGTAAAATTATATATGAATTTATATATATAATTATACATAATTATATATAATTATATATAATTATATATATAAGTAGAATGTATGAACATGAATGGACAAATTTGATACATAATAATATATAATTATATTGTGACGTGGCAGCCGTAGGGCGCCCGTCACAAGGGCAAAAGAGCTCCGTCCGTGTGATTTCGCGCAGACCGGAAAAAGGGGAAGGGGGTGCATAGCGTTCCCGAATAATTTTTGGCGACTAAAAGCGACAGCTTTCCGCGGTCATATCGGTCGAGCGTAGAGGGGGGTTAATTAGCGAAGCGTATGCGGTCCCGCAAGTGGGATGGTCATCGCGCCCTACGATAATGTGCCCCCAACTCTCCTCGCCGACGCCGAAGGGCTGGGACCACAGGATACCGAGGGACCTAGAAGAAAGAAGAAACGTCATCAGCATCAAGGAAAGTCGCCGTTTAAATGGTACGTGAAACGGTACTTTAACTCTCGTATACAAGAACATGTTATCGTTCCGATTTTGGCTGCCGCTGGCGATCTTTGTTTACAGCACGCTGCTAGACGCGGGACAGAGAGGCAAGAAGACTCTCAACAGCTGACAACAACACAGGTGGCCCGGAAACACGGAGAT
>NW_022639680.1:127723-132290 GCF_010583005.1 Odontomachus brunneus
ATTACAAGTAAAAGAATTAATTAAAGACCTTAATAAAATGACATGAATGTTATTCGCAGTATTATAGCTGACAAGACCATTATCCGACTAATATTAAGAAGTTCAAATTAATACTAGGAAGTAGCCATAACTATAAAAAAAACCATAAAATAAAATAAAAATAGGTAAGATTAAAATATAATAAATAATTAAAACGGTCAATATAAATTACCTATGTTGAGCTCAGCTGTGAAACGATCCCGTCAACGATAACATCGCCACGTCTAAGTAAAAGAGATAACAGATTTATATACACGAACATTAACATTGCGGCGACGACTCTTGGAAGAGAAGGAAACAAACAAGGTTTTATTTTCATAATAAGCCGCAGTAGCTGTTGCCCAAATATTCTGTGTCCTTTTGAAAATTAAGTCCATGTTTTTGAAATTTAATGTAAATAAAACCTTGGACTTAACTCTCAAAAGGACACAGAATATTTGGGCAACAGCTACTGCGGCTTATTATGAAAATAAAACCTTGTTTGTTTCCTTCTCTTCCAAGAGTCGTCGCCGCAATGTTAATGTTCGTGTATATAAATCTGTTATCTCTTTTACTTAGACGTGGCGATGTTATCGTTGACGGGATCGTTTCACAGCTGAGCTCAACATAGGTAATTTATATTGACCGTTTTAATTATTTATTATATTTTAATCTTACCTATTTTTATTTTATTTTATGGTTTTTTTTATAGTTATGGCTACTTCCTAGTATTAATTTGAACTTCTTAATATTAGTCGGATAATGGTCTTGTCAGCTATAATACTGCGAATAACATTCATGTCATTTTATTAAGGTCTTTAATTAATTCTTTTACTTGTAATACATTCGTTTTGTAAACTTTGAGTTTTTTTTATATCACTGAAGAGGGTTTATGATTGAGCCGAAACATTTGATTATTTATATTGAGTATTCATGTTCAATAAATATTGCTCTATTTCCTAACACAAAGAAAGTTTTACCCATATGGTACATAGCACTATTAATACATGGCACTATTAATCCTGTGCTTGAATTCGAATTAGCCCTTTTTCCTATTATTTAATTGATATCATTGTTATTGAGTTCTTATTTTCTTACTCTTGAAATTATTACAAAAATTAATGATAACTTAATTTTTTGTTTATTTGTAATTAGAGTTTGACAGTACAGAAACTTTAATCAGCCATATATACCCAGATAGAAAAATGTGTTTATTCTGAGCTCATGTTATAATCATATACTTTCAAAATGAGGACAAGAATACACACCGATGTGGGCTCATATGTGGCTCACATATCATTCATATTATGATGTCAGAAAAATACCTCATTTAATAATAATAATCAACATCACGTCAAGAACTTGTAAACATAATTTGTACATCATTTGTGTGCATTTAGTGCTCATATCATGAAATCACGTAATAATCTTTAAAAAAGTATCAAGTCATAGTATGAAGTCACATTGTGATGAAACATGATCATCACGCATTTCTATTTGGGTAATACAGCCAGAAATAAATAAGCTTATGTAACACTTTTCTTATATATTATATTTAATGTAAAGAACTAGAATATAACAAAAAATCATCTTTATTTTATGTATTGATACCTGAATATAGCACATGAGCATCAAACTGCTTTTTCTTATAATACATAATTAAAATAGCTTAACTGTGTTTAAACATAATATTGCTTTCAACAATAACTTCTTTACTACAAAAAAATTCTTCCGCTTACGAAAAATTTAAAATTAGTTGATATCAAAAATAACCCGTGTGCCATATTAAGGTTAACTTGAAAACGTGTAATGACTCTTTGTAACGAATTGTATTAAACTTGATGTGGAAAATATATTACCTCATCTTAAATAAACGAACTACTTAAATTTTGACTAAGTTGACTAACTAAATATTACTCAAATGACAAAACAGCTGTTTTGGAAATATCTATGTATTTTATCTCAAATGAAACATGTATGAAACATGATACGTAAAGTAATATACACATAATATCATTGCTTAACTTATAAAACAGAGTATTGTAAATTAGCTATATACCAGATTTATGTTGCAGAAAGACAGTACAAATAATAATTAGTGCGAGGATTGCCGAGGCGATAAATATCAACAATGTCACGTCCATCTTCAGCAGTTACCGATATAAGTCTGGAGCCGTATTCTTGAAAAACATCGCATACAATATTTCGATAAAAAACTATAATTCATATTACACATACTATAGTTTTTCATAGAAAAATCTCGCACACAATAATAATAACATTTTCTTTAAGGAAGATTTTCAAGAATAAATCTTGCCGTTTTCCAGTTAGAAAGATTTGCGTTCAGCAGAGAAAGCTACTTTTCAACTGTTGTAAAATTCATGAATCTGATTGGTACATGCTCTTAGATTCAACCAAAATTAAGAGCATACTCCAATCAAATTCACAAATTTTACAACAGTTGCAAAGCAGCTTTCTCTGCTGAACGCAACCATAGACTCCGCATAGCAGGGTTGGGTTTTTCGAGAATTTTCTAGGATTTTTTATATTATACGGTAAAATACATATAGGTTGCTTTCTAACAAGAGACACAAGTCGACACAAGTATCATCCTATCTTTGGGTGCTTTCCAATTGCTTAATACATTTTGACACACACGTACACAAAACCAGTTTATTGGTCACATATTATCTAAAATATCTTGTAAGATAATATGCAACCAATAAACTAGTTTTGTGTAACATTGTACGCAACTGGAAAGCATCCTTTGTTATGGCTCCTGCACACAGGACGCGATAATGCTTGCCGCACGGCGAAAGTTCGCGCGACAGCCAATCAATATACTGCTTTTCGTAATGACCTTCTAGCTCTTACGGAAAAACAACATATTGATTGGCTGTTGCGCGGGTTTCCGCCGCGCGGCAAGCATTACCGCGTCCTGTATGCAGGAGCCATTACTCACTAAATGTGGAACAAGGATAAAATGATGTTTATGTGGGTGGGACCCGATTGACCACGATACGATTGGACACAGATTGTAATGATTGGTTCGACCTAGTAATTCACTAGATAATTCTTTTCATCGGTTGGTTGTGTCCAATCGTACCGTGGTCAATCGGGACGCTCCCTGTACATGTAGACTTATGTCTCTTGTTGGAAAGCAACCATAATACGTATAAAAACGTATAAAACGTGTAATACCTAGGATTGATACAAAAACAGAAACTGTTGATTATCATCTACGTAGTTGATAGTTTCTGTTTTTCTACGAGCGAGAGTTCTAATTGGCTTTCTATCTTTTTGCTTTCTGCCAAAGTGAATGCGCTCTAACTTATTGCACCAGTTCAGGCAGTTCATCTAAAAGAACAGACCTCCTTTCTAAAATCTAACCTTACTTAAAACAACAAAATTGTTTGACAAGATTTTTTTTAGAAGAATTTCTTGTTAGAAATAAATAATTGGAGTATTATCCCAATATAATAAAAAATATAGAAAAGGTGATAATGGATAAAAAAACGTTGTAAGTATTCATTATTAATCATTAAAAACGATTTTTAAGAGAATATCTGCTAATAGTATATTTATTCTTTCTCTATATTATTTTGTATAAAAAATATATATTATATATTTTATTTATTATTAATGAATTCATTACATTTACAGCGTTCTACATTCAAATTATCGTCAGAATTTAAAGTAAATTCTTTCTTTAAGAAAAAACGGTCAACGCTATCTGAATCATCAACAAATTTGACTAACTGCAAACCTACCCGATGAAAAATTTTTTATGCAAAATTTTGTATGAAATTTGTCCATACATAATTATGTATAATTATATATAATCATATAAAATTATATATAATTACACAATTATGTATAACAATATGTATAATTACATATAAATTTATGCGTAATTATGTAAAATTATATATGAATTTATATATATAATTATACATAATTATATATAATTATATATAATTATATATATAAGTAGAATGTATGAACATGAATGGACAAATTTGATACATAATAATATATAATTATATTGTGACGTGGCAGCCGTAGGGCGCCCGTCACAAGGGCAAAAGAGCTCCGTCCGTGTGATTTCGCGCAGACCGGAAAAAGGGGAAGGGGGTGCATAGCGTTCCCGAATAATTTTTGGCGACTAAAAGCGACAGCTTTCCGCGGTCATATCGGTCGAGCGTAGAGGGGGGTTAATTAGCGAAGCGTATGCGGTCCCGCAAGTGGGATGGTCATCGCGCCCTACGATAATGTGCCCCCAACTCTCCTCGCCGACGCCGAAGGGCTGGGACCACAGGATACCGAGGGACCTAGAAGAAAGAAGAAACGTCATCAGCATCAAGGAAAGTCGCCGTTTAAATGGTACGTGAAACGGTACTTTAACTCTCGTATACAAGAACATGTTATCGTTCCGATTTTGGCTGCCGCTGGCGATCTTTGTTTACAGCACGCTGCTAGACGCGGGACAGAGAGGCAAGAAGACTCTCAACAGCTGACAACAACACAGGTGGCCCGGAAACACGGAGAT
>NW_022639680.1:138324-140854 GCF_010583005.1 Odontomachus brunneus
ATTCTTCTAGTTCTGGTCCGATTATAGTGTCCAAGAGGCGTTGGAAAGTGGCAGGTGCGGAGTGTAGACCGAAAGGCATGACTTTAAATTGTTTGACGCCTCGTCCCGGTACGGTGAATGCGGTGATTGGACGGCTCTCCGGTGTCAGAGGTATTTGCCAATACCCTGCCTTGAGGTCTAACGTCGTAAGGTATTTTGCTCCCCGTAATTTGTCCAGTGTCGCCGTGATTTGAGGTAGCGGGTATGCATCTTGTTCTGTGACTTCGTTCACCTTTCTGAAATCGACGCAGAATCTGTGCTTCCCGTCCTTCTTTCTTACTAGTACGATGGGGGAGCTCCAGGCACTCTGTGATTTTTCTATTATCCCCTCTTTTTCCATTTCCTCGACTTCCTGGTCGATGATTGCCTGCATGGCGGGATTTCTTGGCCTGTATCTCTGTTTAATCGGTTCTGTGCCTGGCTTTACCTTTATTTTGTGTTGCGCCATTGTGGTTGGCCCCTTTATTCTTTCGAATTTTGTGAATTCTTCGTATAGGAACCTTTCCAGCCTTGCGTTTTCTTTCCCCGAGCGAGGTTGCATGCCCTCCGAGATGATACATGTGCGCATGTACCTCTTATTATGCGACTGTATTGCTGGCGGAGAAATTGGTAATTTTAGTTTCGCCCATAAGTCTACCCCGATTAATACGGCGCTTTCTAGTGTCGGTATGACATGGACCTTATGCCAGTATGTCTTCTTGTTTATCTGTATTGGCACCACTAGGCTTCCTGTTATCCTTGTTCTCCCACCGTCTGCGAGGCGCACCGTTGTGGTGTGTGCCTGTACTCTTGTTTGTTTCTTTAGCATATTCGCTGTTCTTTGGTTGATACAGGAGATCTCGGATCCTGAGTCTAGAAGAGCTTCGAATTTGTTGTCGTCAATTATTACCTGTATGTACGGTCTCGGAGAGTATTTAATTGCGGGCTTATGTGTGACCAAGGAACGCCCTATTCCTCGGTCCTTGTGTGGTTTCCCGGCTTCGGGTGGCAATTTTTCGTGAGCACTCCGTCCTTTCCGCATTGTGAGCAGAATTTCTTTTGTTCATTACGGCATCTTTGCCTTGTGTGCCCTCTTTGCTTGCATCGCCAGCAGTGTTCGGCCGCATTGTATATTGCCGCTGTTGTCGGTGACTGCGGTATAGAGCGTGTATTCCTACGGAATAGTGCTCGTTGTCGTTCTATATCTTCAATTTCTGCTGCCTGTACTCCTAGTTCGCTTAGCGTGTGTATATTGCTTCTTCTTATGTGCACTTTAAGTTCTGGTGACATATTTTCGTAAATTATTTCGATTTGGTCGCGTCGTGAGAAGCCTCCTGCTCTTCTCATCAATGTTGCGAGGTCGGTTGAATATTGTCGGAAGGGTTCATTTGTCCCTTGGTGCCTTCGTTGTATCTCCTGCTTAATTTGGAATTGATACCGGTATGGGAAGAATTGTTCCCGGAAGGCGTTTAGAAAATCACCCCATTCTCTCCATGTTCTTTTGTTATTGCGGTACCAGTGCAGTGTGCTGCCTCTTAATAGTTCTGGTAACCCCTGCAGCATTTGTTCCTCGGTATATCCGTAGCTGTTCTGTAATTCTTCGATGCGTTCTAAGAATGATATTGGGTCTTTTCCGTCAAACTGGCATCCCCATTTTCGCATCTGGTTTATTGATTTTGCTATGTCCATTTGGTTGATGCTGTGCATCGATTCTGACGCCTGGCTTGTTTCTCCATCTTCGTTTCTACTTGTTAACGCCTGAGGGTTATCTGTCATATGTTTGCTTAATCTTGCTCGTAATTCGTCTAGGGTGCCGTCTGTGGGCAACCCTAGTTCTGCCATCTTTTTTACTATGTCTTCCTTTGATAGCGTGTATAACATTCGCTTCATTTTTCCTTTCTTTTCTCTGCTTGTTTTTTATTAAACTGTTCGGGCGCCAATTTGTAACGCTATTTCGCGTTCCGTGCGGGATCAGCTGCGAGTCGGTGTGGTCCGGATTCGAGCAGATGTCAATAATCGTGAAGACAGTGGGATGGATAGTATAATAATATATATTGTCGATTAGATGGCTATTTACAATGCGTATGTACAGGTTGAGTCGACGCCGTTGGCTTCGCGCGCGGGTTTTTCGGGTTCGCGCGTATGATGTCTGCTGCGGCCGTGCTCGGCTTTAGGACCGCTGGCGGTCGCGGGACGCGGGCGGTCGTGTGACGCGTCGATCGTGTTGTGCTTGCGGCACGATGTTGACGTTTGGATCTTTAATTTTTGGTCGCGCGAAGAGAGCCGTTACTTGACGACCAACACGGCTCTGCTGGCGTGATGCGTCGGATTTGGCGTTGCGGTTATGCGCTACGATGCGGTGCCGCGGGGATCGGTTTCCCCGAGGCGGCGGTGCGGCTTCGCGGGATCGGCCTTACGAATCGAGTAAGGTGACGGATCGGTACGCGAGGATGTAGGATTTACGAATCCGACACGTCTCCGCGAGTGTCGACTCTACGAATCCAACGAGTCG
>NW_022639680.1:141050-141615 GCF_010583005.1 Odontomachus brunneus
GAGGTGCTAGTGCTGTCGGAGTCTGAGCTCTGTTCAGCGGAGTGCCTCGGAAGACTGCTCTCCACTGAGCTTTTCGTGCGGTCTTTTATACTACTTTTAACATGATATTATGTTGTGATCTTTGCGGTCGGTCGCTGATGTTTACATTGGTTTGTCGCGTGTTCGGTTTCGTGACGAGTCGTTTGATTATCGTTACCCGGTTCTTGTTCTATTTTTATTTCTATTTGTTTTGCGAACGGCTCGTTACATATATTGTATATATATATACACATACATATATATGTACGCTAAAGAATATACGTATACAGCTTGTAGCGCAATGGATATCAGATGGTGAGAAAGAATTAGGCGGTGAGAACGTAATTGTCGAAATCGATGAAGCTAAATTCGGTAGACGAAAATACCATCGCGGACGTATTGTGGCTGGGCAATGGTTGTTTGGAGCCATCGAACGATCTACAGGTCGTTTATTTGTTGTGCCTGTTGAAAGCAGATCATCTCAAGTATTGATATCGATTATACGTCGTCGTATTGTACCAGGTACAATTATCCATAGCGATTGTTG
>NW_022639680.1:141625-142908 GCF_010583005.1 Odontomachus brunneus
CCAATTGCCCGACAGCAAGATCTGTCGCCAAAAACGTAGCCTAATGTAGATACAGATGGTTATAGTTTTGCTGTAGGTTTTTAATAAAATTTGCTGCCAATCTGCGCGCAGTCTGCGCTCAATTTGCTTACTGAGTATATATATATACAGGGTGAGTCATTTTAGTCTATGGATCCGAATATCTTCCAAATTACGGTATCTACAAAAAAATGGTTTAGATAAAAGTTGACCAGGACAGAGGGGGTCATTCAATTGTACCATTGGTTTTGACCTTGAGGTCAATTTTGAAGGTTACTTCAAGGTCACAATAGTTTTTTCTAATAGGACACCCTATTTTTGACTACGGATTTCGAAAGAGCGGAAAATTTTACATCAAACTTGTCTTATGAAAAAATTGTTTTTGCGACCTTGGAAAGGTAAAAAATGAAGGTGAAATGTCTGAAAAACGATCTGGTGTACTTTTTCTGAAATGACGTGGTTTTCTGGGTAACACAAATGTGCATAATGCTTAAACAAAGTCAATGAATTGTAAAAGTGTAAATCACTTTAACTAGCTTGACCTTGAGGTCAATTTTCCTTTAGGGTGCTTGATTATCGTGAGTCCCCTTGCCTCTCACGTTGGGGTGCTTGATTATCGTGAGTCCCCTTGCCTCTCACGTCGGGGTGCTTCATTATCGTGAGTCCCTTTGCCTCTCACTGACACTGTAATTTAAATGAATTACCCACGGAGTAATTGTTCAAAATTACCTCCGTTGGCTTCGAGGCATAACTGCAATCTGTTTTGAAAACTATCCACAGTTCTAAGCAGGGTAGCTCTAGGAATGGCTGCACAAGCTCTACGAATGCGGTCCATAAAATCATCTCTTGTGGTTGGTCGTTCAGCAAAAACAACATTTTTCAAGTATCCCCATAAAAAGAAATCAGGCGACGTCAGATCTGGTGAGCAAGGAGGCCATTCAACTGGACCCCTTCGTCCAATCCATCTGTCATTGTAACTGGCATTTAAAAAGGTACGTACAATGAGTGCATAATGCGGTGCAGCACCATCTTGTTGAAGCCACATTCTTGCTCTTGTTGCTAAGTCAACATCTTCTAATAAGCCTGGTAAGTGATCTCTTAGCAACGATAAGTAACTGTGTCTATCAACGTTCTCTTCAAAAAAATAAGGTCCAATTAAATAACCATTTACAATGCCGCACCACACCATAATACTCCATCGATTTTGATGATCTATTGGCCTATACCAGTGGGGATTAACATCTGACCAATAATGGCAGTTGTGT
>NW_022639680.1:143080-144075 GCF_010583005.1 Odontomachus brunneus
ATATATATATATATATATATATATATTAAGAATGTTTATATAATATATATGTAATATTATAAAAAGTACGTTCAACATTTAAGAACATTATTTAAAATAGCGTCATTTAAGGTAACTTGGAACACCGGGATAACTTTGAACAATTTGCAACGGCTTACAAAAACATGTGGCATCATTAAACGGATAAAGGTAGAACTTTCATATCAGCGATATAAAAGTTACTCCAAATGACGGCATATTATTGTTCTTGAAATATAAGATGTAGTAAAAAGAAATCCATTATTTTTGCATGAAATTGAAGGCTTTATTTAACATAGTTAGAATGATCCGATTTAGGTGAAATATGCACCGTTTGTTCGATAACTTGTTGCCAGGTAATTGTTGAAGGTAATTCCATTATGCCTCTCTCATAGAAATCCTTGTCCCTATTGACAAAAAACTGGGACATTCAATTTTCACAAGCTTCTCTTGAGGCGAATTTTTCACCAGCAAAATCATTCGCCATAGATAGAAACAGGAGGTAATCACTTGGTGCCAGGTCCGGACTATAAGGTGGATGCATAAGAACTTCCGAACCAAACTCCCGGAGCTTCTGGCGAGTCACTATCGATGTGTGTGGCCTGGCGTTGTCCTGATGGAACACAATTCTTCTCCTATTGGTCAAAGCTGGTTGCTTCTGGCCGATTGATTCCTTCAGACGGTCCAATTGTTGACAGTACAGGTCCGAATTAAGAGTGTGGCGGTAGGGGAGCAGCTCATAGTGGATGATTCCCTGCCAATCCCACCAAACACACAGCAAAGCCTTCCTGACCGTCAATCTGGCTTGGCCACCGTTTGCGCCAGCTCACCGCGTTTCGACCACGACCGTTTTCGCTTGACGTTGTCGTAAGTGACCCACTTTTCATCATTCATCAGTCACCATCCGCTGCAGAAATGCGTCGATTATGTTGCGATTCAGCAGCGATTCGCAGATGGAAATTCGGTCCATGAGGTTT
>NW_022639680.1:144085-144209 GCF_010583005.1 Odontomachus brunneus
GAGGTGGCCACGCCTGAAATAGTGACGAAAATCCACAAAATGGTATTGGATGACCGTCGACTGAAAGTGCGCAAGTTAGCTGACATGGTAGGCATATCAAAAAGTGCTGTACATCGCATATTGA
>NW_022639680.1:144219-146401 GCF_010583005.1 Odontomachus brunneus
GTGGCACCCATACATCGAGCTTCTTTTTGTATCCAATCTTATTCAAGTGGTTCCAAACGGTTTTTTGTGCAATGTTTAGCTCCTGGGCAATCGAAACAGTGCTTACATGACGGTCGGACTCGACGATTTCCATTATTTTATCGACATTTTCGACAATTGGCCTTCCAGAGCGTGGTGCATCTTTGACATTAAAATTACCGGAACGGAATCGACGAAACCAAAATTGCGCGTGATTGGCTGTTACAGTAGTAGGACCATAAACACTATTTACATTTACAGCCGCCTGGCTTGCGTTTTCGCCTTTATCGAAGAAAAACTGTAAAATATGGTGTATTTTCTCTTTGCTGGTGTCCATCTTTGACGCGCGCTCAAACAATACTGAGTCAAACAATTACAAAACTATCTGAGAAGTTTTTTTAGTACGAAATCTTATCTTTCTAACGCCATCTAGCGTAAACCAATCGCACTTATATAACGCGAGATACACATTACTAAAGCCATCTATTGGAAAAATAATGGATTTCTTTTTACTACACTTTATATAATAATTTTTGTCAATTTATATCTGATATATTGATATTTTTGTCTCATTAATTTTCTCTTATAATTCATAATAATTTTAACATAATTTTCTATAATTAATTTATAAGTTTATTAATAATTTATTAGTTATAAAGTATTTGTGGTTTTCAAGAAAATCTAATTCTTTTTATTACTTCTACTATACTATTAGGTCTTTCCAATACGTATCACCATGTGATACGCAGATATTAGAAGCGTTTACGTTGCTAATTTTGTTTTGCTCTACTGAGTTCTTTCTTTTGCCGTTGTTTGATCCTGGCATAGACATATATAATAGATTGCGCGTTCATATGGGCTGGCTGTCCGAGGGATCGAAGGACAGAGATAGTCAAAAAGTAGCTCTCTCTCTCTCGCACATTACACAGAGTGGGGAGGAAGTTGGAGGGCAGTTGTCGTGGAGAAGTGTAACTGGCGGTATGGGGAAAAAGTGAAAACGTCAATAGCACCAGATTGAAATTTGCAAATGCAGCACACGTGAACTATTTTTTTTTTAATAAATGTATTTTGCGAACTGTCATATATTTGGCCAGGTTAGAATAGTTCTCCAGTTCTCAAAATTTGAAATAATTACTTCCCCAGTTATATATACGAGGGTAGTCCCAGAAGTACCCGACCTGACGTATAGATGGCGGTTGTTGTTTGAAAAAAATCACTATGGCCGAAAACATCAACCTTATAAAGCTGAAGTTTAAAGTTTCAAGACGCTACGTTGTTTAGTATTAGTTTGGCAGAGATCAATAGTGAACGCTCTCAGTACATTTGTAAACATGGAGAAAATTGGTCATCGTTATGTGATACAATATTTTCATTCGAATGGTCTCAGTCCAACCAATATCAAAACTGAGCTAGATTCTACTCGGGGGGAATCTGCTCCCTCGTTTATAACAATAAAATATTGGGTGGCAGAGTTTAAAAGAGGCCGTAAGAGCTGCCAAGACAAACATCGCAGTGGTCGACCAAATGAGGTGGCCACGCCTGAAATAGTGACGAAAATCCACAAAATGGTATTGGATGACCGTCGACTGAAAGTGCGCAAGTTAGCTGACATGGTAGGCATATCAAAAAGTGCTGTACATCGCATATTGATTGAAAATTTGGACATGAAAAAGCTGTGCGCACAATGGGTGCCGCGTTTGCTCACAACTGAACAAAAACAGCGTCGTGAGGATGTTTCAATCGAGTGTTTGGCGATGTTTCGCAGTAATAAGGCCGAGTTTTTGTGTCGATTCATAACCATGGATGAAACATGGGTTCATCATTTCACACCTGAGACGAAAGAACAGTCGAAACAATGGACTGAAAGGGGAGAATCGGCTCCGAAAAAGGCGAAGACAACTCCATCGACTGGCAAGGTTATGGCGTCAGTTTTTTGGGATGTGCGTGGGATAATTTTCATTGATTATCTTCAAAAAGGAAAAACAATCAATGGCGAGTATTATGCGAACTTATTGCAGCGTTTGAGTTATAAAATCAAGAAAAAACGTCCGCATTTGGCGAAAAAGAAAGTGTTGTTTTATCATGACAATGCACCGGCTCACACATCCGTTATTGCGATGGCCAAAATCAATGAGTTAAAGTTCGAATTGCTTTCTCACGCACC
>NW_022639680.1:147106-148937 GCF_010583005.1 Odontomachus brunneus
ATCATGCCCAGATCTTGCCTTGATCGGTTGGATCATGTCCAGATCTTGTCTTCACTGGTTGGATCATGTCCAGATCTTGCCTTCACTGGTTGGATCATGTCCAGATCTTGCCTTGACCGGTTGGATCATGTCCAGATCTTACCTTCACTGGTTGGATCATGTCCAGATCTTGCCTTCACTGGTTGGATCATGTCCAGATCTTGCCTTCACTGGTTGGATCATGTCCAGATCTTGCCTTCACTGGTTGGATCATGTCCAGATCTTGCCTTCACTGGTTGGATCATGTCCAGATCTTGCCTTCACTGGTTGGATCATGTCCAGATCTTGCCTTCACTGGTTGGATCATGTCCAGATCTTGCCTTCACTGGTTGGATCATGTCCAGATCTTGCCTTCACTGGTTGGATCATGTCCAGATCTTGCCTTCACTGGTTGGATCATGTCCAGATCTTGCCTTCACTGGTTGGATCATGTCCAGATCTTGCCTTCACTGGTTGGATCATGTCCAGATCTTGCCTTCACTGGTTGGATCATGTCCAGATCTTGCCTTCACTGGTTGGATCATGTCCAGATCTTGCCTTCACTGGTTGGATCATGTCCAGATCTTGCCTTCACTGGTTGGATCATGTCCAGATCTTGCCTTCACTGGTTGGATCATGTCCAGATCTTGCCTTCACTGGTTGGATTATGTCCAGATCTTCCCCTCCGTGCCGCCACCTTAGCGTGGTGGAGGAGTACCGGCGATCCGATGAAGGCTCGGTGGCAGTACTTTCTGGCTTCAGCCGGAGGGGAGGCCCCTACCCGAGGATCGCTGGCGAACGGCGGCTGGGGAAGGAAAACCCCTACAGAAAACCGGGCCGCGGGGGGGCTGCAGCCCCGCGGTCGCTATAAGGAGTGTCTGACTTGTTCAGTGGAATTTTTCCATTGCGCGACGAGGACATTCTCACTGCGGGGGATTGCTGGGTCCCTTAGGCCAATAGGCCGACCGGCACTCCTGGGTGGCTGGAAGTGTACAGCTGCTGGTGCCCCTCCAGGCCTGACTGGAGGGCGGTATGAATGTACGAATGAATGGGGTGCGGCTGGCGGCATGCGGATATTTCCCGGACGCCTTTGGGAGATGGAGTGACGTTAAGTATCCACTTTTTGTTTTGGGTGGATGACCGCTCCCCCGGGTTCTGGCCTGGGGTGACGTCGGTACCCCGTTTTTTGTATTGTGAGAAAGACCGCTTCTCCTGATCCTGCGGCCTTTCTGGGAGTTGAAGTCGGTGCGGCCGGGCGCACGTTTGGGAGTTTACGTTGGCCAGTATTACTCCATACCCTTGGTGGAGGTCCGGTGGGGTAAACCGGGCGCCGTCTAGCCTGGGCGTGGGAAGAGCGGCTGTCGGACTTGGGTGCGCAACCAGGTCGCGGGGTGACGTTAAAACTTTTTCATCTAGTGGCCCTGGCCCTTTTCAGAGACATTTGTCAGAGTCATACACAACACGTGCATTACACATACATACACAAACACTATAACAACACAACGTACACACATACATCTACACATACACACACATACATACACACATACTCATACACACACAATCACTGACATATACATGACCTATACATTCACTTTAATACACAAAAACACTGTGGGAATAGGGCCGGCCCCCCGATAAGTCGTCTCTCGGCTTTCCCATATTTGACTAGGTGCTATTTTTAAGCAGGGAAGTAACCTCACTGAGGTGAGGTTCCCATGATGGGCGAACCGCAATGGAAATATTATGTCACTATGGAAATCGACTCTTCAAATTAACAAAACCTTCACCGTCCCAAGGGGGGGGGGGGGAA
>NW_022639680.1:148947-153243 GCF_010583005.1 Odontomachus brunneus
TGACAATAAGGATGACATGCAGGAAAGAGGGAAGGAAAGAGAGGAGGAAAATGAAGGAAAGAAGCAGGATGAAGAGTACGGAAAATATAAGGCAATACAAAAGGACATGACGGAAAAAAATCAGCAAATACAAGAAATCACAGCGGTATTAGAGATGGGAAGCAGTACGGTCGTCAGTGGAGACACATCTGACCACATGAAGATTGCTGAGGTTGCCTTGCGCCCAAGCAGTCCTACCGAGAGCGAAGAGGTTGCCTTGCGACCAAGCAATCCTGCCGAGAGTGAGGAAAGCATGGAGGTAGAGGCGGAACCGGAGACTACTATTAGTAGGAAACGCATTAGAGAAGAGCCTAAGATCGAAATACGCAAGTCTACTAGGAAGACCCGTAAAGTCAAGGAGGAAAATTTTGATGAAGATGACACGGATGAACAGATCGGAAGACGAAGACAAGTTATTGGTAGGAAAAAACCGGCTGTGAGTGAGGACCCTGATGACCCCCCAACAGCTCGAGAGGCTGCAAGTCATCATACGGCAACACATAAAGACGATTTCTCGGAAGAAGAAAGGGTCATTGAGACTAGGAGTGGAAAAAGAAATGAGGCGATGAAAGCATCTCAGTATTTAAAGAAGCAGAATAGTGAGATAAGCTCTAAGACTGAGAAAAAAGTAGAGGAGAAAGATAAACAGAAAAAGAGGGTGACAGATAGATACACCAACGCAGAAGAATCTCCAAATGAAGAAGAAGAATGGATCGTTTCCCCCAAATATGAGCACATGACAGCGACATCTATTGAGGAAGCGTTATTAGATATGGCAAGAGAAATCGAGCCGGTAAGATCTAAGAGTACGAATCTTAAAGTCGCAATGAGTGGAAAGATCAAACGCAACGTAATGGAAATGCAAAAAGGAATCTCCTCCTTGGTCATCAAGGCAATGGCTGCTGGAGACCCTGCTTATCTACGCATGCGTAATAAAGAGCTGTCAGCACGCATCCAAGAGTTAGAGCGCGAAAATGAAAGACTAGAGGCAAGTTTAAAACGGGTAAGCCCGGGCGTTGCGTCACCACCTAGGAAACGCAAAGCAGAAAGGATCACGATAATCCCGGACTTCAGTTTTGTCACTGGTGTGAGCCCGCCAGATGAGAATAAATCTCAGGAGAAAGAGAAGGAGAGGGGAAAGGTCCAGAGTTTAGAGTCCAAAGAAATGCAACCTCTGGCACAGAGATTAAATGAAACCAAAAGGATCCAGAACGAAATACTGGTAGGGATTACCGATCAACAATCTACTTCTGCCGTTGAGTCGGAATCGGATATCTCGCGTCAAATAGATCTTCTCATCACCAAGAGAAAAGAAATGCGTGATAAACGTCATAGGAAGAGCGGTCACAAGGTAATAGACTCTGAAAAGGAAGGAATACCTAAACCCAAACCCAGGGTCGTGTCGAATGTCCAAATACTTCCCCCGAGGGCGTCAAGGAGCTCTATTATAGGCACAACAAATACAAGGGAGTCGGAACAGACAAAAGAGTGGGAAACGGTCAAAAGCGGACGTAAAAAAACAATTAACCGATTCCGGGATCGCTGGGAACGAAAGGAACAGCAGAGAACATGGCTTAGCACAGAAGAAAGCTCTGAAACGAGCTCCAAACACTGCGGCGGTCACCATCACCGATGGGAAAGAAGAATTTTCGTATGCGGCTGCTCTTAAGAAAGCTCGAGAAAATATAAGGTTTATACCTGGGCACCTTGGGCATTGAAGTCCCCAAAATCCGTCGAGCTCGTAATGGAGGTCTGCTCATTGAGATATCAGGCGAGCAGAGTAAGGAGAAAGCTGATCACCTTGCTACACAGCTAAAAGAAGTTCTCAAAGACGAGGCTATCATCACACGGCCAGTCAGGAAAGGTGAGATTAAAATTATAGGATTAGATGACTCGGTAACGGTTGAAGAAATAAAGGAGATACTAGTTTAACACGGAGACTGCGAGTTTAATGAGATAAAAGTGAGCCCCATTAGACCAATGAGATCTGGGCTCGGTATTACATGGGCGGAAATGCCCATAGCTGCAGTTCTCAAAATAGCGAACATGAACAAAGTACGAATAGGCTGGACTATGGCTAAAATTGAAATTTTGAAGGAGAGGCCACAGTAGTGCTACAAATGTTGGGAATATGGACACATTAGATTCGACTGTAAAAGCAGTACGGATAGAACCGGCACGTGCTACAAATGTAGTGACAAAGGTCATACGGCGCGTCAATGCAGTAAGCCTGCGAGTTGTACATTGTGTAAAGAGAAAGGGAGGAGCTATACCCACAGAATGGGAAGCCTAAGATGTGAAGAGATTAACCCTAAAGGAAAGAATACACCGGATCGGAGGCCGGATCATAGCACTGATAATGCTTAGATGTATTCAAGCAAATGTTAACAGAAGCGGACCAGCACAAGATCTACTGGTACACTTTATGTTCTCCCATGAAATCGCGCTTGGCATTGTGTCGGAGCCTAATAATATTCCGGCGTCAACGTACTGGATAAGCGATCGCACAGGCTTGGCTGCCATTACTTGGACGCAGAATACTGCGTATTCGTGCGTGGTTCTGCACCGGGGCAAAGGCTTCGTTGCGGTTAAGTGCAATAACATCACGATAATATCAGTATATCTGTCACCTAACCTCACTGCTGAAGACTATTGTAGAGCAATGGAAGAAATCGCGGACTTTGTCAGATTACAACGGAATGAATCTATAATATTGGCTGGTGACTTCAATGCTCGTATGCGCCTGTGGGGATGTCGCACGGATTCAAATTTCGGTAAATACTTGTGGGAGACCATGTCTGCTTTAGATATGCGGCTAATTAGTGATGGCAGTGTTCCAACGTGTTGTCGTGCCCGTGTTGCCGGGACACAAAGAAAAGTTCGAGATCGGTGATGCGGGTGCGGCAGGGTGTGTGGCGGTGGAGAAAATATAGTAGAGTTTAGACTACCTTTTGTAGTATAAAATATAAAAAGGTTTATTTGAATAAATACACTTGTATGTGTTTTAGTTACAACTCCCGTACTTATAAGTTAATATGCGTACCGCGCGTAAGTCACGTATGACGCGGATGTCGCGGCGAGAGACCGAGATGTTAAGCCTGACGCGAGTGGTCTCTCCGCTTTTTTATAGTATTGTTTTAGACTTGTCGGAGGGGGTGCCTGGCGACAAGAACATTACCATATTTGGTAATGGTGTCATGCGTTTGGAATTGAGGTCCTAAATGCGGAATGTGCAAGGTGGTGCTTATCGCAGCACTTGCACATCGCTTGCTTGTTGTGGCGCAATTGAAACAATTCCTCGAGAAGTGTTTCGAAAGCGCTGGTACCATTCGTGATTATAACATCCCTCCCCCCTTGGGAAAAGAAAACGGAGTGTCTAGCGAGGTTTTCGCATTCTTATTCTACATACATTTAGTTTTTTCCCGTGTACAATTTTTTATTATAATCGTTTTCTTAATTTTATAATTGTTCTATACTATGTCTACGTATTAGTGAGGGTATGGTAGGTATAGATGGTTTACAGTGTGATGATAATCTGGGCGAGATTTCACTCATTTCGCTTTCTATAGTGGATAATGACGATCTTTGTTGAGATGTCTTTGTTTTTTGTTCGAGAATCTGTCGTACGTCGAGGTGTCTTAAGTTCTTTATTTTTCTTATTACAATTATTACCAATATAATTACTACTATTACCATTATTCCGCTTGGTGCTGTAGTATAAATTATGTTTTTGTAATGTGTCCAGGAGTTTGACCTATTTTCTAAATTGTAATACGTTTGTGTTATTTTATTACTGAGTTCCGCTAGTTCTGACGGATTTTGTATTATTTTGTTTGGTTTTACATGTAATATTTCGTTTTTATATTTAATTGTGTTTATGTGTTCTTGTTCTAACGTTATGTTGTATTCTGGTATGTGTGTTTGTATTAATGTGTTTTCTACAGTACCCTGTGCTTGTAATATAATATCCTCTATTGTTAATTTGCATTGCTTTTTAATGTTTATTAATCCTGTTTTGTTAATTTTTTTGTAATATATTTGTTCGCGACATTGGATGTGAGCGGTTTGCTCGCTGCTCGTAGAATATAGCCATGCGTTCTTTTGTTTTAGTGCGATGATAAACGTGTGATTTGCCGAGATATATTTTTTCTGGCAACTTGTTATACTTTTTAACGTTGTATACATTAGAATTTCGCACGGTGATTCTTTATTGATTCTGAATATTGCGTTTCTTTGCGGACAAGTATAATGGTTCCT
>NW_022639680.1:153366-154614 GCF_010583005.1 Odontomachus brunneus
GTTATTATTTTTTCGTCATTTGCGTCCATTACGCCAAATAATGATTTTGCTATTGTGCCTATTCCGTCTATTATTCCTCGTTTTGCGTATGTAGGAATTTTGTATATGCTGTGTATGAGTTCTGTCATGTTCTGTATGCGGTTAAGATTTTTCTGTACCACTTCACGTAGATTATCGCATATTTGCCATGTGGTACTCGTCTTCTTTTGTTGATCGCAAATTTTTTCTGCGCTGTCGAGGTATCCTTGTATCTGATTTCGTCTAACATCTATTGAATGTATATCCATTTTGATGACGGTTTTCCATGTTGAAACTATTTGGTGTAATTGCCCTTGTGTGTCATAATACACACCAGGTGTGTGCATGAATTCGTTGATTTCGAATGGGGTTTCTGCTTGCAACCCATTTGTTCCGAGGCTGATACTCCTTATCAGGCTGAATGCCCTGTAAGTATATTGGGTCGGGTGTTTAGATAAATATGATCTCCTTTTTCCTGTTCTGATCGTATTTCGTGTGGGATAAAAATGCCTCCTTCTTTTTTATTTCTAGGTTTTTCGTTTACGTGGGGGGGAACCTCTTGTTTAGCTTTAATTAGCTCTGTTAGTTTTATTCAGGATGTCGCCCGCTCGCATGTCCTGTCCCGCGTGTCTTGTGGTAGTGTCATTTGTCTTTTGTGATTTTTCTTTTGTGTATGGTTTTGTGGTGTGGTGTTTATATTTTGTTTGTTTATTTCTCCAGTGGGATTGCCCCTCGTGTTCGGGATATTTTTTCCCCACGGAAATCGCTCCGACGGCGCCCTTTTCGCCGCCCGTTATTTTATACTCCGAGGAGGCACGCCGCCTTCCCGAAACATCTAGATTTGAGACGAACACACGTCGGACCCCGAAGGGTCATGGAGACGGGGGCGCCGGTGTATCCGGGGTAGATACTCTGCCCCTTGCTGGATCCTCCCGGGCCTCTACCCCCTGGCCCAGCATTTTACGTGGACGCGGTAGGGGTGTGCCGCCTCGTCGGTAAGTTTTTAATTTTCTATGTATAGTTTTATGCGATTTGCGTGCGTGCGTAGCGTTCGTCGGCCCCGTTTTATTGTATAATTTTCATTTCCGTGCTTCTGGATTATTTCGTAGGGTCCTATCCACATCGCATCTAGCTTTTTCGATCTTCCTCGTCGTACCATTTCATCGTGTAATAGTACTTGATCTCCTACGTCAAGTACAAGACCTTTAGCTGTTCGGTCATAATATTTTT
>NW_022639680.1:154624-155260 GCF_010583005.1 Odontomachus brunneus
TTTCTGAATTATCTCGTAGGGTCCTATCCACATCGCATCTAGCTTTTTCGATCTTCCTCGTCGTACCATTTCATCGTGTAATAGTACTTGGTCTCCTACGTCAAGTACAGGACCTTTAGCTGTTCGGTCATAATATTTTTTGCTCTTTGTTTTTTCTTCTTTAACGTGCTCTCGGGCTACTTGATTTGTTGCTCGGAGTCGTTGTTTTATTTCTTGCGCGTAATCATCGATACTATACGTGATCTTTGGTGTTGCTAGTATAGACGATGGTAGGGTTGCTTGGTACCCGTATACCAGTTCAAATGGTGTATATTTCGTGGTTGTGTGTGGAGTTGTATTATAGGTAAAAATCGCATATGGGATCCATTCATCCCAGTTTGTTTGGTCGTTATTTATGTAGTGTCGGAGGTATTCCGCAAGTGTTCTATGCGATCTTTCTAGTGCTCCGTTGCTTTGTGGATGATACGCGGTGGTTTGAATCTTTTCAATTTTTAGTAATTTACATACTGTTTTAAATATTTTACTAAGGAAATTTGTACCTTGATCTGTTAATATTTTTTCCGGTATTCCATATTCTAGCACTATTTTCTCGACAAATGTTTTCGCGACGGTTGTCGCCTCTTGATTAGGTATTGG
>NW_022639680.1:155782-156948 GCF_010583005.1 Odontomachus brunneus
ATACGGTGTGGCTATTTTCACACTGTTTTCAGTGGTATTTATTATTGTGATAGGGCACGTGTGATTGCTTGCTTTTATCAAGCAATTTCCTATAAAAATTCCTGGCAAAATCTCCTCTGCCGGAATAATTCCTTCTTGATCAGAGCTTACTGTAGCCTGTATTATATTTTCGCTACGTGCGGGAAGGCTATATGTTTGAAATGGTATTAATGGCAAGTTTTGTCCGGAAACTCTCAATGTTCTTTCCTTATAGTCAAACTTGGCCTGATAGGTTTGTAGGAAATCGATCCCTAGTATTCCTTCATAATCTATGGGGAAATCATCCCTTACTACGTAAAGTTCCATTTGTCTTAATTGCTTTCCTATGTCTACCGTAGCTTTTATTTTTCCCAATGTATGGGCTTGATGTCCCGTGATTCCTGTTAGAGTTAGTTTTTCTCCAATCATTGGTGTTTCATTTTTTAATGTCTTTATTTTTACTAGACTAACGGCTGATCCTGAATCTACCAAAAACGGAATTTTCCCTTGTTTCGCTTCTTTTATTGGCAGAATTACTAAATCGAGTAGTCTATTATTCATCGTATGTTTTCTTACTTGGTTGACCTGATAGTCTTGTACTCTAGTAAGTTTTTTGTTTTTATTATCTGGTTCATTTCTATTCCCTATTCTGGGAGTCGAAAATCTTTCCGTATTTGACGGAATGACCGTCACTGTCCGCGATAGTCTTCGCTGATTACCACTGAACCAAGGAACACACTTAAAGCAGTAATAAATGATACATCATTGACAATAAAGGATTTACTTCCCAGAATGCTGGATGAAGAAGTAATCTGGAAAGCAGTAGCAGTCTTTGCGAGAGAAGTGCTGACAAGAAAAGAGGTGGCAGAAAGGAATAAGGAAAGAGAGCAACATAGATAGAAGCGTAGAAAATCAGGAAGTAGTATACACTAAGAAGAAGAAGTAAAGATGTACAAGCACAATGAATGACGGAGGATCAATATGAACAAGGCAGGCGTGGTCTGAAGAGTCGGGATACGTCCCCGAGGGGTGGACAGCCTCTGGGGGGGTGAGTCCGATCATCATATTCAGATTGCGACGAGAAGTAGGGAGTAAGGAAGGGCCGCTAGGGGCCTCACTGATGGCGCCCAGAGCAATGCTCTAGAAGG
>NW_022639680.1:156958-157212 GCF_010583005.1 Odontomachus brunneus
GTAGGGAGTAAAGAAGGGCCGCTAGGGGCCTCACTGATGGCGCCAAGAGCGATGCCCTAGAAGGCGATCAGGGCGCGATTTATGGTGACGTAGGTGCAGGTGTGAGGTTTTTAGTAGGTAGTACCATCTATGGGGAGTCCTACACTACCCCGGAGTTTCCCACCGTGCTTAAATGCATTTTCCTCACAAAAGAAAAAAAAAAAATTTCCAGATCTTGCCTTGACCGGTTGGATCATGTCCAGATCTTGCCTTCA
>NW_022639680.1:157527-157967 GCF_010583005.1 Odontomachus brunneus
GGTTGGATCATGTCCAGATCTTGTCTTCACTGGTTGGATCATGTCCAGATCTTGCCTTGACCGGTTGGATAATGTCCAGATCTTGCCTTCAGTGGTTGGATCATGTCCAGATTTTGCCTTGACCGGTTGTATCATGTCTAGATCTTGCCTTCACTTGTTGGATCATGTCAGATCTTGCCTTCACTGGTTGGATTATGTCCAGATCTTACCTTGACCGGTTGGATCATGTCCAGATCTTGCCTTCACTGGTTGGTTTATGTCCAGATCTTGTTTTGACCGGTTGGATCATGTCCAGATCTTGTTTTCACTGGTTGAATCATGTCCAATTCTTGCCTTCACTGGTTGGAACATGTCCAGATCTTGCCTTCAGTGGTTGAATCATGTCCAGATCTTGTCTTCACTGGTTGGATCATGTCCAGATCTTGCCTTGACCGGTTGGA
>NW_022639680.1:157977-158121 GCF_010583005.1 Odontomachus brunneus
TATGCCGTTTAAAAAAATTGAGGTGATTTTCATGTGATTTTCAAATAATTCTTCAAGGTTAAAGCAATGGTACCATCTTATGGTCCCTTAGAAACCAAACAACTTTTGTCTGAAAAATTTTTCTCTCCCGTGCTTGGTTTTCGA
>NW_022639680.1:158963-160519 GCF_010583005.1 Odontomachus brunneus
ATTGTGACCTTGACCTGATCTTTATGACGCAACTCAAGGTCAAACTGCTAATATCATAAAATAGATCTTTTTAAACCCTACAACTTTTGTATTTAACATTTTTTTATACAACGCTTTGTTTTCGAGATATTCAGGTGTTCCTGTATATAATATTCACCCTGTATATAATAACCATGTAGTGCAATATTTTTTTTTTAGATTATAGATTTCTTATATATATATAAGAAATCTATAATCTAAAAAAAAAATATTGCACTACATGGATATGATATATTCTGTCACATGAAAAAAAATATTTTTATTGCATAAAAAATAATTTGTCAGAAAATGTGCAAATAAAAAATACAAAAAAGTATATGATTATATAAAAAAAATTTATCTATCAAAGGAAAGATCTATTCGAAATTATTGTGACAGAAATGCATTTTTAATTAAAGAATTTAGTAGAAACAGAATAAAAAGAGAAGAAGTGCCAGTGCTCCAAAGTATAGAAGACAATGACAGCATGACAAATAAAAATAACTAAATATTTTTAAATCTGTAAAAGAAATTTTTTCTGTACAATATTATAATAATAAATGTTAATTTTTATGTAACAATATGAAGTTAATCTCAGTATTTTTGGTAATATTAAAAAAGCTAATATTAAAATAAAATCTTACAGTCTAAATTTCATTATATACTTCATAATTAATGTCATCTTCATATTCATTATCATCATTAAAATCTTTGGTATTATTTGAACTTTTAAATTCTTTTCTTTCTACGCAATACAAATTTTTAGTATTATGCAGTTCCAAGTGTCTAGAATCAACTTGGAAAGTGCTACAATCTACATTATGAGCCTGAAAGCTGGATCGTATTTTACAAATTGAGTCTAAAGAAGTGATACTAATAGAATTCCTCTTTTTATTCTTGACATCAGTGACGATGGAAAAAATCCTCTCTGCTTCAGCATTAGAATGTGGAAGAGATAAAACGCCATGTACTAATTTTTCTAAATTTGGAAAGAACGGTTCATTATTACAATTTTTTTTCTCAAAAATAGTGTTCCACATTTCAAGAATTTCGAAATTGGCTAAAACAATTTTATTCGCGTCATCAAATTGTGAAGGTAAAATTTGCCATTCATTACATAAAGTCGTAATATCAGATATACCGAAACGTTTTGCTACATTCGTTAAATTTGGAAATAAGACTCTATTTTCCTCATGCAAAGCTATTTCGGGATCTAAAAATTTTAATTCGCGCAAGATTTCATCATTGTATGGAAAACGATGTAACATTTCTTGCATCGCGGTAATAAAAAATTGTAGACAATTCGACTTTACTTCTATATAAAAATCTGGACATTCTGCTAAGAGAAATGACTCACAGTCTGAACCAACATTGATACAATTAACTGGTAAAAAGTTTTCCGGATTTAAAATATTATCAGAAATATTATTTAAAACATTACATATCAAAAAATTTTTTCCTATCTGTTTCATTAACTGCTCACAATTTTCAGCAATTTTATAAATTAAGATTTGTCTCGACTGATGCAAAGCATTAAA
>NW_022639680.1:161064-161559 GCF_010583005.1 Odontomachus brunneus
ACATTCTGCTAAGAGAAATGACTCACAGTCTGAACCAACATTGATACAATTAACTGGTAAAAAGTTTTCCGGATTTAAAATATTATCAGAAATAATATTTAAAACATTACATATCAAACAATTTTTTCCTATCTGTTTCATTAACTGCTCACAATTTTCAGCAATTTTATAAATGAAGATTTGTCTCGACTGATGCAAAGCATTAAAACTATTAAAAAAAGTTAAAGAATACTTCAAAAACAACATGTATGCTTTAATAATTTTATTGTTTAAAGAATTAGAAATTAAATGTGCCGAGTTATTTTTATGTTCAAAAGATTCCAGGTTGAAGTAATGTTTCAAAACTTCCCAATTATCGAGAAGTCTCTCAACACACTTTTGTAAGACGAGCCATCTTGTACCTGATAATTTCAAAATTTTTCTTGATGCTACTCCAAAAAATGCTTGAAACTCATACAGAATAGCTGATCTTTTAGCACTGCCAGAAAAATATGT
>NW_022639680.1:162039-169089 GCF_010583005.1 Odontomachus brunneus
TGTTGTTGATCCATTTCTTTCTTTAATATGGCACTTTTTTCTTTAATTAACTTAATATTATAATTGCACTTTTCTTTATCACAATATCACTTTATATCACTTTATATCACAATATCACTTTATATTAAAATTGCACTTTTTATCACATTTTATTTATTAATATATACTATATATACTTATTATCACATTTTACATAGCTATACTAATTATTATAACTATATTAATTATACTAATTTATTATTATGTCATTTCACTACCTATCTAACCTAACCACTCCCAGGCAAACAACACAGACAGACGGCCGAGTATTTTCTGCATGTCCTTTAAGAACCCCCTATTAGTGCCTAACGCCGTCATTGGAAACTGCTTACGTCGAGCTGCTACGTCACTTCACGCATGCGCACAAGGGCTTCTGTCTATATAGAAAATATCGCGAACTGCCAGCACTGGCTAAAGCGTTCTTAGACGGCCTCGACTATTTGTTTTGGTGATATAATTTAGTGAGGAAATTGTCAAGGACCGTCGGGTCGCTCTGTTCCTATTTCTTTTGGTCATTTCACTAACGTTGGAAAAATTTATTGTTGAGAATTTCGTCTGACAGTGTCGTGTTGAGCGGATGATATTTTTGTTGTTGTTTTGCTGTTTTACTTTGTGTTGGAATCTGAGTTATGGTAATTTGATATAATATCATTTAGTGATTGGAGATACCATATCGGTCCCTCTCCGCTAATTTTGCATTTCCACTTGTGCTATTGATTAATTATCTTTTTCTGTGTGGTACCCCTTATTATAGCAGTGCGTCTCCCTAATTTAAATATCGCGTGTGACAGGTGTAATTGTGCGGACTGTACTGTGAGCGCGAGTGTTGTAACAGACGCGAGTCGCGTCAGTTTTTGCGCCGTTTTTTGCGTCGGTTCGACAGCGACGTGATGTACCGGATGTCCCGTAGCGAGAAAGGAAAGTCTTCGCGTGTATGGTGGTGAGCGGCGAGACCGATTAAGAGCGATATAGCGATATTTAGTGTCGGAATTAATTATCGTTTCGATTGGGATGTTTCGTGAACGTGTTCGATCGCGATGCCGGGAGTAGGCGACGTTGACGCGTGGGTGATGGAGTTGTCGCTGGAGCGACTCCAAGACGAAGCGATCGCGCGAGGCCTGGTGGCCACAGGGACTCTCCAGATCCTTAGAAATCGTATCGCGCGGTACGAGCGTGCGGGACGTCGGGATCCTCCTCCGCCGTCGCCAGCGGAGGATGCGGTCGGTCCTGATTTAAAGTCTATTGAAGACAGAAGTTTTGTCGACGACGGGACTCGCGCAGAGGCGCGGGAATTACCGGGTCCAGTAGAACTGGATAGAACAGCTAAACTACGTACATCGGAATAGAGATAGAAATAGAGATAGAACAGCTAAACTACGCACATCGAAATATGTTGCCGCGACTACAGATCTCCGTACACAGGGATGACTTCGCTGATTTTGACGCGCTAAAGAGGCTCGCGACAAAGGTGGAACGCAGCTATATCACCGCGAGTCAATATCGTGCGCCGTCACTATCAGAGCGTTCGGTGTGTCCAGACCTCGCGTATCGGCCGCCACCTCGTTCCGCAAGGCCGTCAATGACTATGACGGCCGAATATTTGTCGGATTTTCGATCAAGGGGATCGGAAATCTTTAGTGGGAGGGGGGGAGCGTCCGCGCGCCGCTGAGGCGACGCGTCGTCCGATGAGGGCGACCCCGCAGGCTCCAGTAAGGGCGACCCAACAGCCGGCTGCCCAAACGGGGAATGCGGGGGCGGGGGCGAGGACCGGTACCTCGCGGGAAACCGCAGAGACGTCTACCTCGCGACCGGCTTCGCGAAGCAGTTCAGCAAAATGCTGGAACTGCGACGCGACAGGTCATTTCGCGCGCGATTGCGGCGAAGCCCCGCGCGTCCATTGTTATCGTTGTGATAAGGCACAACAAATGGTGCGGACGTAGCCCGGTGTTCGGGAAACGGGGGAAGAAGGCAGTAGACGGGGTCCCTGTGCCTTCTCCCGATCCCGAGACCCCCACAAAGGAGATAGACGGATCATTTGGAGCGCGTCAGGTGGGTGGGGGTGCGTCCCTGCAATACATTGAATTTTTTGTTAATGGAAATTGTCTCCTCGGATTGCTCGATACCGGTTCGCATAGAACCATTTTGGTGATGAGGGTATCGAGCTGGTCCGAGAATTAGGGCTGCCGATTATGCGCGGCGAAGATTCTCGCATCCGCTTAGCGGATGGATCTTTGGTGTCGTTGTACGGGTCGGCGGAATTAGTTATCGAATTACAGGGACGAACGCACTCTCTTACCGTCGGGCTCTTACCGAATCTCGCGGTACCGATTATTCTCGGTATGGACTTCCTCGCTCAGTTTGGAATGATTATCGATTTTTCGAGGAGCGAGTAGTCTTTTGCGAGTGACGTTTTGATCCGCTATCCCTTTCACAACAAGCGCGGACAAGAAAAAATCTGTTGTGGGGTCTCGGAGTTGTCGCGTACAGAGAATTTAGAATTAGAACAATTTTTGGCAAAGACTATACCGTCCGCTGTCGAGAGTCCCGGCGTAACGGCGCTTACAGAACATCGTATCGACGTCGGGACTCACGCGCCGATTAGGCAGCGTTGCTATTTAGTGTCGCCTAAGATTCAGGAGGCGATTCGTGGGGAGGTTGATCAAATGTTGGCAACCGGGATCATAGAATCATCGGCCAGCGAGTGGTCAAATCCGATAATAATGGTTAAGAAACCGAACGGCAAATACCGCTTTTGTATTGACTTTCGGAAAGTCAATAATATCTCGAAGAAAGACGCGTACCCGTTACCGAATGTGACGGGCATATTAGATAAATTGCGTGCCGCCCGTTATATATCGACAATTGATCTGAGTCAAGCGTACTTTCAGCTCGCGAAAGAGAGCCGCGAAATTACCTCATTCTCGGTACCGAGGAAAGGTCACTATTTTACGCGTATGCCATACGGGTTATCGGGGGCTCCAGCTACATTTCAACGACTGTTAGATCGGCTGATCGGTCCGGAAATGGAGCCCCATGCATTCGTTTACTTAGACGATATCGTGGTAGTTACCTCGACGTTTCAAGAACACCTGAAATGGTTATCGCGCGTTTTTGAGAAGATTAATGCCGCAGGTCTTACCGTCAATTCTGAAAAGTGTGAGTTCTGCCGTTCGGAGGTCAAGTATCTAGGATTTTTAGTGCATCGCGAAGGATTAAAGATAGATAACGAGAAAGTACAGCCGCTTCTCGATTACCCGGCGCCTACCAATCTCAAGCAACTCCACCGCTTTTTAGGTATGGAGTCGTGGTATAGGAGATTTTTACCGAATTTCGCGACTATTAGTGAATCACTCACACGCTTATTAGGGAAAGGCCAGCGGTGGGAGTGGCAAACCGACCAGAGTATCGCTTTTAAGAAAATTAGGGAAGATTTGACCACTGCGCCGGTTCTGTCGTGCCCGAATTTTGAAATACCGTTCGTGTTGCAAACAGATGCAAGTACCGTGGGTCTGGGGGCTGTGCTGACGCAGACAATTAACGACGTCGAGCGCGTCATAGCATACGCCAGTCGAGGCCTCACGGACGCGGAGAAAAAGCACGACCGAACTGGAATGTCTGGCTGTCGTGTGGGCCATAAAAAAGTATCGACCATATCTAGAAGCTTACCGATTTACTGTGATTACCGATCAGAGTAGTTTAAGATGGTTGCACAACCTCAGTAATCCCACGGATCGTCTCGCACGTTGGGCTTTAGAATTACTGGAATATGACTACGAGTGCATCGAAAGGGAGTCTTACATCACGTTCCCGATGCACTGTCCCGTATGTATGAGGATGTCTCCGAGACTCCGTTAGCGGCCGTAATGACGAGTGACGGACGAAACACGGATACAATTATTAGCGATACGACCGACGAGTGGTACAGTAAATGGTTCCGCGAGGTATCGAGCGATTCGAAGCGATTTCCGTCATGGCGAATTATCGAAGATCGCTTATATTTCTTAAATCATTTCCGACTTAGTGGAGGATCTTGACAGATGGAAGTGAGTTTCCCAAGAGAACTACGTAAAGTAGTGCTCGAGAAATCCCACGACCATCCGCGAGCCGATCATTTCAAGGCATTGAGAAAACTTATCATCGTCTCGCTGTAGCCTACTATTGGCCAAAAATGTATCGGAGTGTGGTCGAATATGTGAGAAAATGTGACGTCTGTCAGAGGACGAAGGTGGACCAGCAGGCCCCAGCAGGCCTAATGGAGCGCCGAGTTATCGAGACATCATGAACCGTGGTGGCTGCCGATATAATGGGCCCGTTGCCGCGTAGCAAGGCCGGATACTCGTACCTTTTGGTGATTCAGGATCTTTTTACGAAGTGGGTCGAGTGCCGTGCCTTGCGAAACGCGAACGGAAAGCTCATTCGGGTAGCTCTCGAAGACCTCGTACTATCGCGCTGGGGCACATCAAAAGTCCTAACAGACAACGGTACCGAATTTGTCAACAAGACGATCGAGGATTTTGCAAAAGAAAACAATATCCATCACGCTACTGTTCCACCGTACCATCTGCAAGCGAATCCGGTCGAGAGAGTGAATCGAATTTTAAAGACAATGATAGTAGCTTTTCTCGACCGTGATCATAAAGAATGTGATGCGCATTTCTCGGATTTTCGGTTCGCCTATAATACGGCGAAACACTCTTCGCTCAGTACCTCTCCCGCCTTTTTGAATCTCGGTCGCGAACTTACGCCGTCTCGATCGCTGCGAGACGAACGATGAGAAGATATTGTTGTCGAACCACAAGACCCGTCGCGATGGTCGGAACGCCTGAAAAAGCTCGCGAGCTTACAGGTATGGGTTTCCGACAATATCGAACTAGCGTACCAACGGCAATCCGTTTATTATAATTTGAGGAGACGCCCTGCTAAGTACCAAGTGGGAGATTTGGTCCTGAGGCGACAGCACATTCTGTCGTCGGCAGCTCAGAACACGGTCGCTAAATTGGCCCCGAAATTCCACGGACCCTTCAAAATAACGAAAATAAGGTCGGCGGTCGTGTGTGAGCTCGCACTGCTGGACGGCAGAGCGACCGACAAAGTCCACGTGAAGGAAGTTAAGTCTTACGTGGAGCCGACGGCAGAATAGTGCTGAGTACCGTTACCGACTCGTGTTGTTTTGTTTATATAATTGGTGGCACATCGGCAGCTCGATGTTAAGAGCAATACACCGGGTGACGAAAAGAGTTCAACTTATTCGGTGGCGAAATCGTATCGTATCGTTAGTGCTATTCCGTTATTATTTGGTGTTGGAAAATATATTTGGTGTCGAAGACTTATTATTATTTGGTGTCTGAGATTTGTTATTATTTGGTGTCGAATAATGATTTATTGTGTGTCGTAGTGTCAAGGAGAGAAACGGTCAGCTGATGTCGACTATATGTAACGAGTATCGTAATATCCTATTTAGCGCTAGGCAATTCTCGATCGTGTTTATCGACATCGTGTGAAATATTTAGTATCGGAACCTATCAGGACGTTGATGCCGATAAATACCGCTTTCGTTTGTTTTTGGAACAATTACCGCTTGTCTGGTGTCTCGAGGCTACGATATGGTGTTGACGAATCTCGCTATTTTGGTGTCAATACAATGGTGTTTCGTGTAAGGAGATAGGATATACCGGATGTCGGGAAAGCCAAAGAAGGAAACATCTTCTGAATCAGACGAAAAAATTTGTTCTTGTCACAGTCAACACATACGAGACGGGATCGCCGAGACGGAGACCGAGAAGCGGTGGACGAGGTTCCGCAGACGATACAAGGCCGTCTTCCTCAATATAATCAGGGAACATCCAGGGTTCTGGGAAGGGGCCCACGACCTGTGGCAAAGCCACCTGGAGGACACCACCCGTGGCGCAGTCGTCCGGGAGATACCTCCTATGGTCGACGCGTCGACTCAGACGGAGGGCCCGGTCGTGGGAAGAGCCCAGGCCGATATCCAGACGGAGGGGTACCCTCTGGATGACCTGATGGTTGCCGCCAGAAACCAGGTGGGCAGCGAGCGACCCTCCAGGAACCCGGCCGCCAACTACGGGAGCTCTCGGGAACCCTCCTCCAAGGAGCCACCCCGAAGCACCGCCCGATCGACGTTCCGTCACAGAGGCGTGCTGGAATTGTGGGAGTAAGGGACACCGATATTCCGGATGCCCTCTGCCGCGATCGGAAGAATTTTGTTACCGGTGCGGTGCTGAGGGAACGATTTGGCGGGAATGTCGGCGGTGTCGAGATGAGGAGCAGGGAGACAACTCCTCGTCCTCTAAGAAGGGGCGCCCCAGCCGTGAGACACGCGGGGGTGCCTAAGGACGACGGGACAAGTGGGGATCTGGTGTCGATCGAGGATTTTGTTTTTTTCTTTTTCTTTTTTTTTCTTCTTCACAGGACTTGATTTACATCATTTCCCTCGTTGAGGTGGGGTGAACTTTTCGCTTCCGCCAAAGCCGAAAATTACGTACCGCGTAGCTTCGTCGGCCAGTTTTGTTTAGTTTTTTATTATTTTTGTTTCATTATACTGATTTCCGCTTCGCTACCGTATTATCGCTGTAGGCTGCTATCGCCTGCGCGGAATTCAATAAAGAGAACTTTTTTTGTGATAAACGGTGTTAAACCTGAGTAAGGTACCATAACGTCCTACTCTCCTCACCTTACTTCCTGTTCCCGGAGGCTGAAGAAAGGCGGAGATAGAGGAGCGAATACCGAAGAGGGAAGAAGTACCCCTCGGAAAGCGACCACGACGCAGGTGCGAGATTCGGGACGATAAGAAGAGCTAGAGACCGACTCCGAGACATGCAGGAGTCCAAAACTGAGCAAACGAATGGGGGGTCGGGGACTCTGAACATTCGCCCCGGACTTCCGGTCCTCCCGGGGTAGGGGGGAGTTGTGACGTGGCGGCCTGATGGCGCCCGTCACAAGGGCAATGAGACCCCGTTTGTGCGATTTTGTGCATACCGGAGGGGGGGGGGG
>NW_022639680.1:169120-178721 GCF_010583005.1 Odontomachus brunneus
AGGGGGGGGGGGTTGCATAGCGTTCTCGAGATTCTTTTTCGCGACTAGAACCGACGGCTTTCCGCGGTCCTATCGGTCCAGCGTAGATGGGTTAATTGGCGAAGCGAATGCGGTCTCGCAAGTAGGGTGGTCAGCGCGTCCCGAGAAAATGTGCCCCAACTCACCTCGACAACCACGAAGGGAAGAGACCACAGGACACCGAGGGTGTCCAAAAAAAAAGGAAAAGGAAAACAAGAAAAAGGAAAAGACCTCATCGCCCTCAGGAAAAGTCGCCGTTTAAATGTGGATAACGGCACTTTAACTCTCCTTATATAAGAACGTGTTCCGATTTCGGCTGCCGCTGGCGATGTTTGTTTACAGCACGCTGCTAAACGCGGAAAGGAGAGGTGCGAAGCAGACCCTCAACAGCTGACAATGATCGATAACCAAGCAGGTGCCGCGGAAACAATGAGATCCCGGCGAGGCAGGATAGAGAGAGAAAGATAGAGAGAGAAAGAGAGGGAGACAAGCCAAAAAGAGAACAAAAGCGAGAGCAACACAGAAAAAAAGAGACTTGAGCCCGGAGACTTGAGACTTGGTCGCGACCGAATTTGGGGAAACTGGATCGTATCGATCGGAATCCCAACTTTCTCGCAACTTTATCGTTAACGCGTCCTATCGAAGACGAACTCATATCGTGGAAAATCTCGGCAGTGAGTGACCGATACCCGAGCCGCATTAGCTACGGAGTACGCCCACGGAGCAGCAGTAGCGGGGCGGAGACGACCACCAGCGTACGAGACTACAAGCTCGGAGTGGAGGCGAGGAAGAGCCCGACCTTTTGTAAGACCTCCCATTTGTTTGCGTATTAACTTAGTAAAACTGTCGTACCGGGAATGCCGGAGTGGTCGCGCAAAAACCATACGAGAAACCCGAGCAGGGGAGAGTAAGATCATTTAACGTATCGACGCGTGCGAAAGATTGAAAAACGCACTTGAAGTGCATGTACCGGAACAATAAAGATTTTTGTCAAAAGTACGATTGCGTCTTCTCTCGGCCTTTTGCCCTCAACGATAAAACCCATCTCTCCTCCGACTCAAATTAAAAAAGAGCTACCGGTCCCGCAAAGTTCCCAATCTATCGATGAGCGATTCTCGCGTCTCCGATTTTGATGGTTCATAATTGGTGAGGAGGTGCGGCCTTACCGCACCTGGCGCCCAACTTCGCGTTTGTGCTAGCGAGGTGAGATTCGGGAATCGCGAAGGTTTTTCGACGCGGCGGACAGGGAACTGTCCGCCTAAGTAATAATAAAAGTCGTCGCAGTGTGCTTACCATCCTTTTAGTTTCTCCTATATAAACTTTGCCACAAAAGCAGGGGATTCTATATACTCCAGGAGTGTCTAGTGGAGGTCTTCTGTCTTTTGGGTTGTTACGATACTGTCCTATTTTTGTTGGTGATTTGTAGATAGTTTTGATATTGTTTTTTCAGGATTCTGCCAGTTTTGTCTGTAATTCCCTGTATGTATGGAAGGAAGGTGGTGATGGAGTTTCGTTCTTTTGTCTGTCCCTGGAATTGTTCAGTCCGTGTGTTTTCATGTCTTCTGGTTTGATGTTTCCTGATTGTTTTGTTTGTTGTCGTGTAGCCATTATTTTGAAGAGTGTTCCTGAGACCTTTGAATTCGTTTTAGATGCTATTCTTATCACAGATGGCTAATGCTATGTATATTAGCGAATCGAGGACCGATTATTTTTTAACTGGAAGATGGTGTGGTTTGGCATGGAGATATCAGTTGGTGTGTATAGGTTTCCTGTAAAATTAGTGACCAGGTGACCATATTATTTTTCTTGTGACTAGGACATCCAAGAAATGGAATCTGTTGTTTTGCTTGATTTCCATTGTGAAGGTTATGTTGGGATGTTGTCTATTGAGCGTATGTAGAAATTTCTGGAGTTTTTCTTTTCTGTGTTATTAGATAACGAAACTGTCATCTACATATCGGAGCCATCTTCGAAGTTTTAATTAGCACTTTTGGATGACTTGAGATTCGAAATATGCCATGAAGATGTTAGCTATGACTGGAGAGATTGGGGATTCCTGTATTTGAAACTTGTTTATAGAATTGATTATTATAGCTGAAATATGTATTGGTCAGGCAGTGTTAGATTAGGGGGATAAGATCGGAAGGGTCTTGTTTCGAGGTCTTAATTATTTTGGTGTCTTGAATTGGGACCTGCGTAAATATGGATGATACGTCGAAACTTACCAGCATGTTGTTTGGTTGAAGTTGGATCCCTTTTATCTTTTGTATGAAATCCGTCGAGTTTCTGACCGTATAGGGAGTATTTTTGCTGACAGATTTCAGTTTCCTAATTAAAACGCATGCTAGTTTGTAAGTTTTTGGCATTCACTATAGGTCTGAGTGTTATGTTGGATTTGTAGATTTGGAAAGGTTGTATAGTCTTGGAGGTGTTGCGTTTTTTGGGGTTAGGATGATTTTTGTTTTGTCTGGAAGAGTGCTGTTCTTTATAAAGTTTGATGTTTGGGCTTTTAAGGATTAGGTGGGATGTTTCTTCAGTTTTAGGGAGGTATCATCTGTGAGGAGTTCCTGTGTTTTCTTGTCATAGTCTTCTTTGTTCATTATTACTGTGGCGTTACCTTTGTCCGTTGGAAGGATGATAATGTCCGTCTTCTGGTTTAGTTGTCTTAAAGCGTACAATTTAGGTCTGGTCAGATTCTGTTTTGGTAGTTTGGATTTTTGTAGTATGTTGGCTATTAACCTACGGATATTGTTAGATTGTTCTTGTAGGAGTAGAACAAGGAGGATTCTTTCTGACTGATTATTTCTTCCTTTGGTATTTTAGTTGGAGGTATTGCAAAGTTTGATCCTTTGTGGAGGGCCGAAATGTTTCCTGAGGAGAAGGATTTGTTGGATAGGTTTTTCACAGTGTTTGGTGGAGGAGATATAACTGTTTTTTGTGGTGTTAATTTGTGATATTTTTTCGTCTGTCGTTGGGATGACTGTACGTAATGTCTGTATTTTGGGATTGTTCGTACGTTATGTAGTCTAGTATAAGCCATAAATCTCGTCGAAGGGTTGAGACTAAAGAAAGATGGAGTTGTAAATATTTTTGGGAGATTTTATTAACCTTCATTTTTCTCTATGAGATGCGTTCCTTTACTAGCAAAGCTGTAGTTTTCTGCAGAATACTGTTACCTTTTTCGTGCTGAGATAGTTTTTTAGTTGTAGGGCCCTAAACCAGGATACGGACATTATCATCCTTCCAACGGATAAAGGTAACACAACAGTAATAATGAACAAAGAAGACTATAACAAGAAAATACAGGAACTCCTCACAGACGCTACTTAATAGAAACTGAAGAAAGACCCCACCCTATCCTTAAAAGCCCAAACAACGAACTTTATAAAGGACAGTACTGTCGCACACAAAACAATCCTAATCCAAAAAAACGCAACACCTCCAAGACTATACGGCCTTCTCAAATCGACAAATCTAATATACCACTCAAGCGCTATAAACTTCCCTACATACAAACTAGCACGCTTTTTAATTAGTAAACTGGAAATTGTCAGCAAAGCACCCCCTACACGGTCAGAAACTCAACGGATTTCTTAAAAAAGATAAAAGGGATCCAACTTCAACCAAACGACATGCTGGTAAGTTTCGACGTATCATCTTTATTCATACAGGTCCCAATTCCAGACACCATCAAAATAATTAAAACCTCGAAACATGTCCCTTCCGATCTTATCCCCCTAATCTAACACTGCCAGACCAATACATATTTCAGCTACAATAATCAATTCTATAAACAAGTTTTAGATACAGGAATCCCCAATCTCTCCAGTCATAGCTAACATCTTCATGGCATATTTCGAATCTCAAGTCATCTAAAAGTGCTAATTGAAATTCCGAATATGGCTCCGATATGTAGATGACACTTTCGTCATCTAACAACACAGGAAAGAAAAACTCCAGGAATTCCTGGACATGCGCTGAACAGACAACATCCCAACATTACCTTCACAATGGAAGTCGAACAAAACAATAGATTCTCTTTCTTGGATGTCCTAGTCACAAAAAGAATAAAAAGGTTACCTGGTTACTAAGTTTACAGGAAACCTATATACACCAACCGATATCTCCATGCCAAACCACACCATTACCCAGTTAAAAAACAATCGGTCCTCGATTCGCTAATATACATAGCATTAGCCAACTGTGATAAGAATAGCATCCAAAGCGAATTCAAGGATCTCAGGAACACTCTTCAAAATAATGGCTACACGACAACACAAATAAACAAAACAATCAGGAAACATCAAACCAGAAGACATGAAAACAAACGGACTGAACAATTCCAGGGACAGATAAAAGAACGAAACTCCATCACCACCTTCCTTCCATACATACAGGGAATTACAGACAAAATTGGCAGAATCCTGAAAAAACAATATCAAAACTATCTACAAATCACCAACAAAAATAGGATAGTATCGTAACAACCCAAAAGACAGAAGACCTCCACTAGACACTCCTGGAGTATATAGAATCCCCTGCTTTTGTGGCAAAGTTTATATAGGAGAAACTGAGAGGATGGTAAGCACACATATAAAGGAACATCAGAGCCCAATCAAACTGAAAAAATGTAACGCAGTAAGCACTAGCGGAACACAATCTAGAAAGCGGACACAAAATCTTGTTCAACGAAATATTAGTACTGTCCAAAACCAACAACTAGTTCCCTAGGAAATACAGGGAATCCTTGGAAATTCAAAAGCATCCCAAAAATCTCAACAAGGATAATAGACAAAAAATCAGTTCAATCTGGCAATCCGTCCTCCCGGTTTCCAAAACATGGCAGACAACAAATTCCCCACCACCATCCCCCTACCAACTTTTTCCCCCACCTTCTTTTCTCTTCCTCCCTCTCTTCCTATGCCAACTACTATATAAGAGAAGACCTTTCAGGGACAACTCGGCATCGGGTTATTCCTCCCTGATAAAGCTGACTTAAATATTCGCGAAACGTCGGAATCAAACAAAGATGAGAAAGCTCTTTTTGCGTTTGACACGAATCTTGATCGAGTAATGTTTCTAATTCTTCATCTTCAAACTTTTTCGGCTGACCCGAACGCTCTTTGTCTTCAACACTAAAATCACCACTTTGAAATCGTCGAAACCATTCTCTGCAAGATTTATCCGACGGTGCAGATTCACCATAAACTTCCACAAGCATTCGATGCGCTTCAGCTGCACTTTTCTTCCAATTGAAACAGAAAATCAAAACTTCCCGCAAATGGTGCTTATTTGGAACGAAACTCGACATTTTCAACGCAGTAAAAATTAAACTTGTTGTGCAAAACTCAAAGGCTTGTAAACAATATTTGGTTGACAGATGTTGACACTTCCCGATATAGCAAAAATCAGCTGTCGCCGTCAACCATTTATAGCACCTAGAGCCACCTTTTAAAAACGGACCGAACTAAGTTGTACACCCAATAATTTTAATATAATAGAAATGTGTATAGACTGTTACTTTAAGTTTATAAAAAATTATATGTACTATAATTAATAAATTGTGTATACTACATTATATTAGATACAACTATTCATGGAAGAACTAGACAAATATTGGAAAGAACGATGGTATATGGTATATGGAAACGACGATTTCCCTGTTTATCAAGAGGACTTTCTACAAAACTAATATGTTCTACAACAATTGTAGTAGCGTGTGCAGTATTATATAATTTAGCTCTTATTTTTCTTGAAGAACTTCCTGAACATGATGAAAACGACGATGAATATGAATAAGTTCCAGTGAATCCACTACGTTAGTAACCCGGAGAAGGATTAGCAGTGAGACAAGCAATTATCGAACGTTTATTCCGCTAAACTTTATAATTACAAAATTAACTTTACTTTTTAATTACAAAAAAGAACAAGCTATAATTGATATATATAATGTATATAATGTATATTAATCTATATTAATATACATTTATATAATGTATATTAATGTACATAATATACAGGGTGAATATTATATACCGGAACACCTGAATATCTCGAAAACAAAGCGTTGTATAAAAAAATGTTAAATACAAAAGTTGTAGGGTTTAAAAAGATCTATTTTATGATATTAGCAGTTTGACCTTGAGTTGCGTCATAAAGATCAGGTCAAGGTCACAATGATGTTTTTAAATGGATACCCCCATTTTTTATTGTATATTCTTGTAGCTTATCTCGAGAGCTTTCCAAAACACTATACTTAAGTATTTTTTCGTTAAGTACTTTTCGAGTTAAGAGGCTTCAAAGTTACGCTCTTTAGCATTAGCGCGCGTGGATACCGTAGTGACGAGCACGAACGCGCGCTCGTATTAATAGTAAATAGCGTAAGGCTGATGGCCTAAAAAACGTAAACGCAAGGGCAGCTCTCGTTTACCGCGCTTGTGTTTACGTTTTTCTCTGCCTTAGCTTACCTTAATCGGCCGGATATGATTTTCCTCTTGCCTTAATCGGCCGCGCGCTAATGCTAAAGAGCGTAACTTTGAAGCCTCTTAACTCGAAAAGTACTTAACGAAAAAATACTTAAGTATAGTGTTTTGGAAAGCTCTCGAGATAAGCTACAAGAATATATAATAAAAAATGGGGGTATCCATTTAAAAACATCATTGTGACCTTGACCTGATCTTTATGACGCAACTCAAGGTCAAACTGCTAATA
Source organism: Odontomachus brunneus (assembly GCF_010583005.1). Classification (NCBI taxonomy): domain Eukaryota; kingdom Metazoa; phylum Arthropoda; class Insecta; order Hymenoptera; family Formicidae; genus Odontomachus; species Odontomachus brunneus. Next base: position 175,850 of record NW_022639680.1, read on the forward strand.
TCCTAAAATAGATTTTTTTAAACCCTACAACTTTTGTATTTAACATTTTTTTATACAACGCTTTGTTTTCGAGATATTCAGGTGTTCCGGTATATAATATTCACCTTGTATGTTATAATATTAGGTGCGCAACTAAATTCCCGCTGTTTGTCAATAGATGGCTCCAGCAGTAAGTGCTGGTCGATTTTGACATATCCAAAACGTCATGAACCAAGCTTAGACATATGGTAAACAAACCGCTTTGACACGTTAGTGATTTTGTTTTGGCGTCATATACTTTTGGTTGTGTGAAAATGTCTGATTTTGTGCCAAATAATCGTCATTTGCGGGAAGTGTTGATTTTCTTATTTCATTCGAAGAAAATGGCGGCTGAAGCGCATCGAGAGCTCCAAAAAGTTTACGGAAATGCTGCTCTAAGTGAAACATTGTGCCGTGATTGGTTTCGTCGCCTCAAAGACGGTTATTTCGATGTTGACGACCGTCCGCGTGAAGGAAGGCCAAAAACCTTCGAAGACGCTGAATTGGAGGCATTACTCGATGAGGATCCGTGCCAAACGCAAAAACAGCTTGCTTCAGCATTAGGAGTTACCCGCCAAGCCATTTCCAAGCGATTGCATGCGTTGGGAATGATTCAAAAGCAAGGAACTTGGGTTCCTTATGATTTGAAGCCAAGGGACGTTAAGCGTCGTTTTTTCGCCTGTGAATAACTGCTCCAGCGACAAAAAAGGAAGAGTTTTCTTCATCGCATCGTGACGGGTGATGAAAAAATGGATTCATTACAGCAACCCAAAGAAAAGAAAGTCATGGGGACTGCCCGGTCATGCTTCTACGTCGTCGGCTCGGCCGAATATTCACGCTGCGAAGGTTATGCTGTGTATTTGGTGGGACCAGGTCGGTGTTATTTATTATGAGCTGTTGAAACCGAACGAAACCATCACTGGGGAACGGTATCGAATTCAATTGATGCGATTGAGCCGAGCACTGCGCGAAAAACGGCCACAATACGAGCAGAGGCACGAAAAAGTGATTCTACTGCATGACAACGCTCGGCTTCATGTTGCCAAACCCGTTAAAACCTACTTGAAAACGCTCAAATGGGAGGTCCTACCCCACCCGCCATATTCCCCAGATATTGCGCCGTCCGATTATTACTTGTTCCGTTCGATGGCACATGGTCTGGCTGATCAGCAGTTCCGCTCATATGAAGACATCAAAAAATGGCTTGATTCGTGGATAGCCTCACAAGACGAACGCTTTTACCGTAACGGTATTCGAGCTCTGCCAGAAAGATAGGAAAAAGTTGTAACTAGCGATGGGCAATACTTTGAATGATTCATTTGTAACCATTTTTTCACAATAAAGTTGCATTTTATAAAAAAAACTTAGAAACTTAGCGAGAACTTAGTTGCGCACCTAATATATGTTCTGAAAATATATTTTGTATTATATTAAATTTATGTACATTGTATTCGCTATTGAATGGTAATTATTTAAGAGAAGGGGAAAAATGAGAGAGAAGGGGAGCAACACGCATATGATAATGTTGTCTACAACAATGATTTATTATAAAAATATATGTGACGTCTCTCCTTTCTATCGCCGGATTTTGCTCACCGGAGTCCGGGTTCGTGTGAGGGAAGACGAGAGAGAGCGTGGTTGATATTTACAAATTAGATTTATTCAGAACGTCTGAAAGAAGTGTTATGTACAAAACAGTATTTACAGTATGTATAGATGCTATAGTCGTGATGCAGAAGACATGACTACGGCACGCGGAGCGACGGGGGGAGGTGCGGTCGTGTCGACACGCGGTTCCCCAGGAGTTAAGAATGACGATCGATTGAATCGGTAACACGGTCGTCGATAGAATGCCAAAAGAGGACGACGATTGAATCATTAACACGTTCGTCCTAGGGTGGGAACGATGTTCCCCAGGAGTCGGGAGCGACGATCGGTTGAATCGGGCAACACGGTCGTCGCGGTTGGGAACGATGTTCCCCAGGAGTCAGGAGTGACGATCGATTGAATCGGCAACACGGTCGTCGATAGGATGCAAAAAGGGACGATGATTGAATCGGCAACGTGTTCGTCCTAGGTCGGGAACAATGTTCCCCAGGAGTCAGGAACGGCGATCGGTTGAATCGGGCAACACGGTCGTCGCGGTTGGGAACTATGTTCCCCAGGAGTCAGGAGCGACGATCGATTGAATCGGGCAACACGGTCGTCGCGGTTGGGAACTATGTTCCCCAGGAGTCAGGAGCGACGATCGATTGAATCGGGCAACACGGTCGTCGCGGGTGTAAGGAGAGGACGACGATTAAATCAGCAACACGCTCGTCCAAGGTGGGAACGATGTTCCCCAGGAGTCAGGAGCAACAATAGATTGAATCGGACAACACGGTCGTCGCGGTTGTAAGGAGAGGACGACGATTGAATCAGCAACACGTTCGTCCAGGGTGGGAACGATGTTCCCCAGGAGTCAGGAGCGACGATCGATTGAATCGAGCAACACGGTCGTCGCGTTTGCTAGGAGAGGACGACGATTGAATCGGCAACACGTTCGTCCTAGGTCGAGAACGGAAGGAGGACGACGATTGAATCAGCAACACATTCGTCCTAGAGGATGGGAACGGTGGCGGTTGAACCAGCAACTCGTCACCAGGAGGGCGTCGTCAGGGATATTCTCCCTAACCGATCTCGGATGAGACCGGTCGACGACTCTTGCCGGTAGCGGCTGAGTGTCCCCCTTATATCGTGTCGGCTCGCGAAATTTAACCGCGAGAAGAGACCGCGAGCTCCGGCCGGCGCCACGTAGCGGCGCCGTACCGAGTCAGCGCACGCCGAGGCTCGTTGCGGCTGGCGCCAACGCGGG
>NW_022639680.1:178786-199846 GCF_010583005.1 Odontomachus brunneus
GGGGGGGGGGGGATGGGGAGAGGTTTCGACGCTAGCAGCAGTTAGATGTGAGGATATATATATATATATATATATATACTTGTCTCGGCGTAACAATGGTGAACTATATACTCTATATAAAAACAAAAAAAAAACTATATACACTAGAAAACTATGCAAACTATAGGAACTATAAGAGTTATATAAACTATAGGAACATATACTCGATACAACTAATGTTTTACAACTCAACTAAGAGGAAACGGTAGCGGGACAGGTGTCTCGTTACATATAAAGAAACATGTATAAACAACATATATTGTTACGTCCCGAGGACTTTCGCACGTCTTTTTTCGCATTATTCTCCTCCCTTCCCCTTTCCTTTTCCTTTTTAATTTGCTCTTTTTTCTTTTATTTCCTTTTCCTCTAGTGCTCTCTTCCTTCCTCGTCCCCTCCCCTCTATTCCGTCGCCTTATTCCATCGAATGTGATTACATTATCAACTACTGGTCATGCGCGAAATAGGAAATATATAATTTTAAGCATCCCACGTATAAGATTATTATCAGATTATTTCCAGAGTTAAATTTAACGTCTATGTCTTATCACCGTGCGAATGTGGAGTCCAGCAACTTTCCAACTTCTTAATATATTGCGCATTTTGTAACACCATTCGCTGGCGTCTTAGTCCCATGAGAACGGATGTGCATAATCCGTCTATCACCGGACACTGAAAACGGGAGAACACCAACCGCGACTAGGCTCGTCAGCGTTCTCACCGAAAAATCGCTGACCAGCACCTTGCGAGAGACGCGGAGAAGAGCCAGTGAGCGCGGATTTCTAATCCGCGGCAAGTAGTCATCATCCAGAATTCGCGAGAGACTGTGGTTTTTCGAAATTCTCCTAAGTCTTATCCCGGGAATTTACAAAGACGCCGTCATTATTTTCAATCTTTGCAACTTCAATTAATTGTTCCAACATCTAGTTGCGCCATTTTATATCAAAAATCTCTTTTGTACGCGAGCCTATCCGTGTTCGATCGCAAGTAAACATCCTACAATGGTGATCCAAACTCAGTGTACGTGAGTGAATATTACTCAGGATACCATTCCAAATCACCCCGAAATTAGATCGAGACCGGTATCCCTCCAGGCAGCTGCGCCAACCAAGGGAATACGTAGGATCCTTCCCTTGTTCTCGCAAGGTGCCGCATATCGTAATTAGTTCATTGGTCGCCGTAAAAGTAAGTCTCGCTACATCTGTTGTACTCAGCGTCTAGTTAAGCGCGTGTATCGCCGCGAGCGCGTGTCTATTACGCGAACATTGCCATCTCGAATAAGCCTAATAAACCTCTTTGTTGGTTATATTTTACAATTTATCTTTATTATTTCTTTCATTTTCTCATCCTCTCTTTCTCATTCACCAACTTCGGTAATCAGTGCGAAGATACCCCGTAAGGGCAAGCCCTTACATATACTCGGTGCTCGATCACCTAAAATCCAACACGGCGGAGCCGCTCTCGTCGTGCGTATCACGGAACCTTGCGGGGATGTGACATAAATTTCTTGTGACAGCGCGGTGGGATCGACCATCGCACATCGGGACATTCATCAGAATTAATCGAATATCGCGATCTCATAATATCTCGGAATTATCAACTCCAATTTTGTCAAAATTGAGGCTAATTTTCTTAACCGCCTGGATTGCTTCACCCGCAATTTTCGAAACTTGCTTGCTACTCAATTAGCTATCTCGCGATTGTCTGTTAGAATCATGGATCGTTCTAAACCTATCTCCTGCCTAGACAACCCCAGCGATTCTCCTATTTCTGAAGATTCCACTCCCGCACACGATCCTAGCATCATGTCTCCAATAACTATCGCGTCTAAATCTCGATTCCACTCCAACCGCCCCTCTTGCATTGACATACGCATCGTTGCCGTGGGCGGATCTAAGTCTCCTCCGTGAAATGCAGGAGCGAGAAGCTCAGTGGACGAAATGGACGAAATGGTTCTCTACAATAGAGGAGCTCGTCCTAAGTCTAACGACAGCCCGTGATCTACCGAGCGGCCCTCTTCCTACATCTTCCTTTTCTCAAGGCGCACAACAACCTCCTACGTTCACCTCTCCAGCAGAAACGTACTCTTCACAATCGCTGCCCTTTGTAGACTACCCTCCCGCCGTTACTTCCGCGCCCTCGTTTTTTCTTTCCGATTCCGCTGTCCGTGATGCGCTCGAATTAGTCCCAAAATTCGAAGGAATCCTAGTCCTAGTCCTACAATTCGCGCGCGTTTGCAAACAAGCAAAATCTTTCCTTTTACCTTTCCTTTTTAATGAGGCGTACCTTGTCCGAGTACTCCGTAACAAATCCGTACATGCATATCTTGCCGTGGAAGATAAGACACACGAAGATAAGTCACCGTAGACCAATTCATAAATCGCCTTAAACATATTTTTGGGCTTGCTCATAATCCTAACTATTATTGCGGACAACTTAGCGTGCATTTCATGAAAGATAACGAACACATTTTAGATTACATCGGTCAAAAATTTGCGAAGCGCTGTCATTGAAGCCGACATCGAATTATATGATCGTCCTCTTACTCGCATCGAACTCTCGTATATAGATGCCTTTACTTTAGACTTATTTTACGAAGGCCTTCCGCCCGAGCTTCGCACGAAACTCCGGAACGACGATTACTAAAATTTATAAGACGCCTATGACAAAGCCGTTTTCGCTGCGCAACGCTTAGAAAGCGATTGCGCGCGTCGTCGTGGTTTACGAGGTCAGTTATCTGCGTTACACTACCTCCGCCGCCGCGTCGCCTCAGATCAGGTGACGCGCGTACAATTTCCAGTCTCTATCTTAATGCGCGCCGCCGCTCCTTCTCCTCGCATGACAAACCCTTCTTCCCGCGCTTTCCCGACCAAAATTTGCGCGTATTGTAAAAAAAACATCATCTCCGAATGCCGTAAAAGCTAGTTTTTTAACGCCCAAAAAGAGCAATTTTCCTACCCGGGAAATGGGTAGAAAAATGGGAAACGCCCAAGAGGCCTTGGTCAAGAAAGAGAGCCGAAGTCTACTGATGGCTCATGCACTTCCTTTCGAGAGCGGCCTTCGACCGTCTACATCTTCCATTCCGCAACTGGAGACGTCCCAATCGTAGAGCTGCTCTCCTCTTCTCTTATCGGACCCACTGCATTTATGTCAGACATTGGCGCACAACTTAACACATCGGTCAATAAGTCCCCGGTCTAGCAAAGAAAACACAAGAGTTACATCAAAATTCGAATTTATTCATCAATATAGTTTCCTTCTAAGGCAATACAATCAGTCCAACGCCTTTCCAAACGTTCGATGCCGGTTTTGTAGAACGATTTTGGCTGACCCTCAAAATACGCATCAGTTTCGGCGATGACCTCCTCATCCGATCGAAATTTTTTCCCGGCGAGCATTTTTTTGAGCTCAGCGAATAGGAAATAGTCGCTGGGGGCCAAATCTGGCGAATACGGTGGGTGCGGGAGCAGCTCGAAGCCCAACTCGTTCAATTTAACCATCGTTGCCATCGACTTGTGACACGGTGCATTGTCCTGGTGAAAAATGGGTTTTTTCTTCTTCATTTGAGGTCGTTTTGCGACGATTTCGGCCTTCAAACGCGTCAGTAGTGCCATGTAATATTCGCTATTGATGCGCCCACCCTTTTCGAGGTAGTCAACGAAAAGAATACCATGGGCATCCCAAAATACAGATGCCATAACCTTGCCGGCCGACGTTTGAGTTTTTGGTCGCTTTGGGCGGCTTTCACCGGCTGCAGTCCACTCAGCTGACTGCCGATTCGACTCGGGTGTGAAGTGGTGAATCCATGTTTCATCCATGGTCACATACCGACGCAAAAAATCTTTCCGATCCTTCTGAAACATGGCCAAACAGCTCTCGGAATCATCGACGCGTTGTTGTTTTTGGTCCACAGTGAGCAAACGCGGCACCCACTTCGAACATAGCTTCCGCATCGACAAATGGTCGTGTAAAATGGTGAAAACACTTCCCTTGGATATCTTTACGATGTCAGCAATATCATCCAGCTTCAACTTACGGTCGGACAAAACCAATTTATGGACCTGCTTGATTTTTTCGGGAACAACTGCCTCATTTGGGCGACCAGAGCGGTGTGCATCGTCGGTGTCCGTACGGCCGCGTTTAAAATCAGCATACCAGTCGATGATTGTTGATTTGCCTGGGGCAGAGGTGCCATAATGTTTGTCCAACCACTGTTTTGCTTCAACGGTATTTTTTCCCATCAAAAAGCAGTGTTTAATGAGCACACGAAATTCTTTTTTTTCCATTGTTCTGAAAATAACAAAAGTAGCGTCACTAAAGCTTCACTAACTCACACAATAATGATCCTAATGACATAAACATTTCACAGTATGCCTAAAAGGGTCTGTTCTTTCGAACCAAGCTGCACTTTTTGTGTTAGAGGCGCTCTCTATATGTCAGACCGGGGACTTATTGACCGATGTGTTAACATTCTAAAAATCGGCTCTCTCAAATATAATATTTTCGTAAACCCGCGTCATACTATTCAATTAATCGGAATCACGGAAAACGTTGTTAACACACTCGGGACCGCTAAAATTTATCTCCTTTGTGTTCCGGTAATCTTTCATATCGTTCCCGACGATTTCCCTGTTACAGCACAGAGGATACTAGGTTCAACATTTTTTTCCGAGTATAATACTCAAATCGATTACGAAGCGAACGTTGTATCATGGCGAAACCAGTAGTTCTTTTCTAAGTCTCGTGAAAGCATCATTGTTCCCGCGCGAACAAACGCCGGATTCGTTATTCATTTCCAACAACGAAATCAAAATCGGTTATGTACCGCGTCTTTACACTATCGACGGTGTATACATCGGTGACTCGGTAGTCACCTCCATCAACGGCAAAGGCTATTCGCGCGCAATCAATACCACCGAGGAAGACGTCGAATTAATAGTACCTACGGTGCGTCTTCGCGAAATCGCGCAAGTATTATATTACCACCAAGAGTCGTGCGTGCACACAACGACACCAGAACTCTTACCGCGCGACGTATCACTAATTCCTTTGCAACCACTGAATCATCCACTGTATCCTCTAAGGCAAAGGTCCTACCAAATCCCTTAAAACCTTCCAAATCGCAAACGATTAAACCGTCTCTTAAACTCGCAAGCGATGATGTCGCAGAGTTATTTAATTCTCTTTTCGCTTTAGGTAGGGATTTCCAAGAATTGAGCTCATCACCCACTGTCTTTAAACGTTGCCACGGCACTACCAATTCCTGATTCTAATTCGCCGGAGACACTGTCTACTATTTTCTTAAACGATGATTTGATTCTAAATCACATTGACTCTCAGTCTTCTACTCTACACGTCTTTTGCACTGAAATTCTATCTTGTGCAGCGCACGTTAATGTGCCTCACAATAATCTCAAGGAGAGTCCTATATCTTCAACTCATCCACTGAATCTTCTAATTCCTCTATGGATTCTAACTCTAAATCCGAATCTTATACTAATCCACAGAAAGTTCTTACTATTTCTACAAATGACGATCTCGATCTCAAATTCTTAGACCTATCCCTCAAAGTTTATGCTCGAGAGCTTCAGAAATCGCAAATTCCACGTCATCCAATTCCTGTCTCTATCCCGTTAACCAAATCATCCAACTCCGGCTGGATCATTTGAATTCGGAGAAGCGCAATAATATACAAATATTAATCAATAATCATAATGATCGATTCAATCTATCCGGCGAATCGCTAAGATAAACTTCCTTAACTTCCCATAAAATTTTTCCGATGAGATCTCGGTTCATATAAAACAATGTCGCTTTCCTCCTATCTATAAAGAAGAAATTTCAAAACAAGTTGACGATCTCTTAGAAAATGATATCATAACTGCCTCCAATTCTCCTTACAATTCTCCTGTTTAGATTGTGTCGAAAAAACCTGACTCTAACGAAAACAAGCGCTGGCGAATAGTTGTAACGCTCCAAAAAGCAGTGCGTTACTAACGAGACAAGAGAACCGCAGAAACATTGCGCAAAAACGCGGAAAATTAAACGTGCAAAAACGCGATCATAAATAAACACCGAGACCGCCGAACATCCGCGGTAAACAGCGAATTAAGCGTGATTCGCAAATATAAAGCACCGCGAATTCTTGATCGAGATCAGATTTCGATCACCCGCTCTTCCGAAAGATCCGAATACGATCCGAACCTCCGAGTAAGATTACTACAACATCTTCTCGAACACCAATTCCTGCTGGATTTCTGTTCGCGAATACGCGACAGGAATCACTCCGCCGTTGGTTCACGAATACGTGATACCGACTCTGTCCCGAATACCATTTCTGGTGGATTTCCGTTTGCGAATACGCGACAGAAATCACTCCGCCATAGGCTCACGGATACATGACGTCGATATTCGTACATATACCGATCATCGCAGACTTCCGTTCGCGAATACGCGACAGGAGTCACTCCGCCGTCAACTCACGGATTCGTGACGCCGACACTGAGCTAACTACTGTAATCCAGAAGATTCCACGGCCACCGAAGGGCCTAGAATCAATCCTCCAGAAGGGCGTTTCACACGACTTTCACACCGCTAACCGCTAACTTGATCTGGCAAGTGGATTCAAATTCTCATGAATCCGGATAGCGCTAACCGGATTTCGCCTTCGCCTTAACGCGACCGCTATCTAGTCGCAGCGTGCAAACTCATCTTCGTATAATCGAAGTCTCGCTCCGTTGCAGCTTCGACACCGCGTCATACGGATCTGCGACAGGATCACACCGTCGTCGACTCGCAAGGACGCGAGTCGGCCTCCGAATTACTAGAGACCGCTCTCAGGAAGCAAGATCTGGATTACTCTGCTACCGTGGCGCATAGGCGCATCCGCGACACCACATATACCGCATCCGGAATCTAGCACGAGAACGAGCCGGTCTTGTTAGATAGCTAAGGCAACAACACCGACTAAGGTTCCGTGTACACGCACCGGCGTTAATGCCGTCCGAATATCCGTGTGACTCGCACACGATAATGCGTCACTCATACACTGCTGCGTGTAGGTGAGCCAGGAGCAGCACGGAGTGGCGGAGGGAGCTAGCGGTATACGATCGTCGGACGCTTGGAGAGGGAATAGTGGTGGGAGTCGCGGCGATCTTCCATCCTCTATCGCAAACGTAAGAACGAGAGAAATAGCATTATAAGACGTCTGGACAGAAATGCCGTCCTAAAATACGTGTGACACACACTAAGAAAACGCTTGACTCACACTGTCTCGTCTATACGTGAGCAATACGCGGTGTCCCGACGACTGTTTCGCTCGCTCGAACGTTCATGCATTTTTCATTGTTAGCAAGGAAATTACTGTAATGTAAAAATCTTGGGGAAAGGTTTTTAGGAGGCTTTCGACAAATGCTTCTTAATAGCTACTCTCGAAAAAAAATAAATATTAGATTTATTTTAATATAGAATTCTGAACCAACATAGAATATGTTGCAACAATATAACGTTTGTGTAGGTTGTCGATCGAAGAAGAGTATTTTTAATTTTATTGTTGCATAAACACGCGAGATATAATTATTTCATATTTTATGCGTTCGAGTATCGTTCCATCGTTATAAAATTTGGTGGCCCTGAGAAGGGCCGATTTTTGTGTCGAAGCAGTTGAGGTCGATAGTCAATAGTAGAAACGGGTCGCATTTTTGTATCCATAGTAATAAGGAACAATAATTATTTGAAACAGGCGCAAAAATCGGCCCTTTTTAGAGTCACCAAATTTTATAACGATGGAACGATACTCGAACGCATAAAATATGAAATAATTATATCTCGCGTGTTTATGCAACAATAAAATTAAAAATACTCTTCTTCGATCGACAACCTACACAAACGTTATATTGTTGCAACATATTCTATGTTGGTTCAGAATTCTATATTAAAATAAATCTAATATTTATTTTTTTTTCAAGAGTAGCTATTAAGAAGCATTTGTCAAAGCCTCCTAAAAACCTTTCCCCAAGATTTTTACATTACAGTAATTTCCTTGCTAACAATGAAAAATGCATGAACGTTCGAGCGAGCGAAACAGTCGTCGGGACACCGCGTATTGCTCACGTATAGACGAGACAGTGTGAGTCAAGCGTTTTCTTAGTGTGTGTCACACGTATTTTAGGACGGCATTTCTGTCCAGACGTCTTATAATGCTATTTCTCTCGTTCTTACGTTTGCGATAGAGGATAGAAGATCGCCGCGACTCCCACCACTATTCCCTCTCCAAGTGTCCGACGATCGTATACCGCTAGCTCCCTCCGCCACTCCGTGCTGCTCCTGGCTCACTTACACGCAGCAGTGTATGATTGACGCGTTATTGTGTGCGAGTCACACGGATATTCGGACGGCATTAACGCCGGTGCGTGTACACGGACCGACTGCAGCAGCAGCATCCGGGTGCACGCAACGAATTGCCGATATTAGAAGCACCATTGTATCCGAGGTACCGCCACCGCGGCGATTCACCGACCGCAGCTCCGCGGAAGTACCGTTTCTACTGTGCTGCATCGAATAGCAGCGAATAAAGATAATTGTCAAGAGATGAGAAGCTAAGAACGTCAACAGACGAACTCACGACGCGACAACAACACCATCCGCGTCCCGCGCACTGCGCACAGCATCCCGCGAACTATCGCCTACCCTTATAGAAATATCATACTAAGAATCATTGATAATTACTTATTATCCAGTATTTTTAATACTGAAAGTAAGTAATTATCAATGATTCTTAGTGTGATATTTCTATAAGGGTAAACAACACTTCTGACAGATTGTATACAATCGACCGAAAACCAACGGCATCGAACATCTGATTTAATGTATCGCAGCAGCTGATTTTAAATACACGACTACGTTTATTTTTGGAATCCACTGTTTCTAAATTATTCTGCCTCCTCGAATCCGAACCGGCGAGCGTAATCCGGAACGCAACGCATCGCAGTTACATAGTTATCGATTATCGGCACTTAAACGAAAAAACAATTGGTGACGCGTAACAATTGGCGACCCCCTGCCTAACATTTACAATATATTCGATTAACTCGGTGGCGCTAAATATTTTTCGGTCTTTGATCTGGCAAGTGGATTCCACCAAATTCTCATGAATCCGGATAGCGCTTCTAAGACCGCCTTTTCTACCTCTCACGGGCATTATCAATTCGAAAAAATGCCATTCGGTCTTAAAAATATTCCTGCTACTTTCCAATGCCTTATGGATCAAACCTTATTCGGGTTACAAGGTACGGAGTTATTCGTTTACATGGATGACATTATCGTGTACGCGTCTTCTCTGCAACAGCACGACGTCAAAATTAAAACTTTAATGAATCGCCTCCGAGAAGCTAACTTTCTCTTCTAACCTAATAAACAGGGTTGAGAACGTTACTTTTTAAAAGTAACGCGTTACTGTTACCGTTACTTTCGGTAAAAAGTAACTCGTTACCGTTACTCGTTACTGATTCTAAAAAGTAACGCGTTACCGTTATTTGAAAAGTAACGATAAAAAATCGTTATTTTCCGTTATTTTTGTAAAAAAAAAGTTAAAATCGGCTTATAAAACGAATAGTAAGAGAGACAGTACATAAATTATACATATATAAAGACAAAATATAAGATATTTAAATGGAAAGCACACATTCTTGTATAACGACATAAAACTCATTCTACATTAGTCGCAAATCGCAAGGTCGCAAAGAAATTAACTAATCATAGTCGATTGTTTTTCTTGCGATCGAAGAATAATCAATTATGATTGGTCAATTTCCTTGCGATCTTGCGATTGCGAGCCATTTTGAATTTCGACAATCTGAGATCAGATTCCTAAGGGTTAAGGGGCGCCGCACACGAATTGACATAACAATAACATAAAACATACTGTAAAAATGGACCAATTACAATCGAGTATTCATAAAAATGGCGACCTTACGGTTCGACGATACTCAAAGTGATTGGTCAATTCTTATGGCACGTTACTGTTATATCAATTCGTGTGCGGCGTCCTTTAACCCTTTCCGACATAGTGTACCGTATACTGGACACTTTTTTGTCCTTAGTTTTTTATATTTTTTACATAGTTTTCAACACATCTGTACAGTAAAAAGCACATTATCAGTTATGTAGAACATCAGTTGTCATTAAAAAATTTTGAAAACATTCTTATTGTTGAGGAAATATATTTTATAAATAAACAAACTACAAAAATACTGCCTTTTTATACAATAAATGTAATTGTGACTAACCAACAATAATTAATAAGCTGAAAATAAGGTCTAAGGGGTTTTTGGGGTCGCTGATTACGAATCCGGAGTCAGATTTTCAAAATTCAAAATGGCGGATCCAATATGGCGGACGAATTTTATAAAATTATAATATTTGTATGAAACCTAGTATCTAGTGTTTTTTTGGGTCGCTAATCAAATTTTCAAAATTAGCATCGTTAGTTCTGGGTAAAGCTAAAGCGAGATTTTAGCGAGAGGATATTTTCCACCTTTTGAAAAGACTCATTTTTTACATGTTTGGCACACTACATTGGATCAAAAAATTTATTCTTGATTTTAGATTCGTAATCAGCTGCCAAAAAGATCTTCGCCAATTAATTTTGAAGACCTAAAACACATTATTTTATTTCTTGGTCTTCTGTATTGGATCAACCATTTTGAATTTTGAAAATTTGATATTCGATTCGTAATTAACGACCCTAAAAACCGTCGAGTAATGATTTTCGTGATATTTTATCCACTTTTTAACATGTTTGTCCACTATTTTGGATCCGTCATTTTGAATTTCGACAATCTGAGATCAGATTCATAATCAGCGAACTAAAGAACACTAGATACTAGGTTTCATACAAATACTATAATTTTCTAAAATTCGTCCGCTATATTGGATCCGCCACTTAAATTTTGAAAATCTGGTTTCGGATTCGTAATCAGCGATTACCAAAAACCCCTAAAGGTACATTTATCTGTGAAATTAATTTGATAGAGAAATGTATGTTGCAAAGGATTAAGCGTGGTCTATAATGAGAACTTAAGACATAAAATTTAAGCTTTAAGTCCTAAGCCGTAAGAAGTTGACCAATCACAGTCAATTATAGGAAAAATAATTGACTGTGAATGGTCAATTTCTTACGGCTTAGAGTTTAAAGCTTAAATTTTAAGGCTTAAGTTCTCATTGTAGATCACGCTTTAGAGACTTTCTACAATAAGCAATAAGTTTTAAGTTGCAATAAAATTGACCAATTACAGTGGATTATTCTTCTAATAGACGACTATGATTGATCAATTTTATTATGACTTAAGATTTATTGCTTATTGTAGAATGGGTTTTAGGGAAAGCAGCATATTTATTGTTTATCGTGTGCAAACTTTCGTCGCGTGGCAAGTGTTGCCGCGTTCTGTGTACAGAAGCCACTACCCTTATAGAAATGTAATACTGATAAGTAATAATTTGGCCAGTGATAATTACTGTCGTTCAATAATTTTATTACTCGTACGAGTAATAAAATTACTATTTATTACTGGCTAATTTATCACAGCCAGTGATACTTTTCTATAAGGGTATAGTAAAAAAGTAATGATACAAGTAACGATGAATTTCGTTACTCGTTACTAAAGAAAATGTAACGCCGTTACTTTTTCGTTACTGATACAAAAAAGTAACGGCGTTACCAAATCGTTACAAAAAAAAGTAACGAAATAATAACGTCGTTACAAGTAACGCGTTACTTCCCAACTCTGCTAATAAATGTCAATTTTTGCGCCGTGAAGTAGCTTATTTAGGTCACATAATTGGCGAACACGGAATCAGACCAGATCCTAATCGCTATACCAAATCAACGCTATACGCTATTTCCCTGTTCCCAAAAACACGAGAAATATCAAGCAGTTCTTCGGATTGGCTGGTTATTATCGCTGCTTTATTCCAAAATTCTCGCGCATCGCCAGTCCCTTATCCAAACTTCTGAAAAAGAACGAGACTTTCTCATGGGGATTCGAATAACAAAAATCGTTCGAAATTTTGAAGGACGCCTTATGTAGCGAGCCTGTACTCCGATATTCTGATTTCTCTCAGTCGTTTGTCCTGCGGTCAGGGACAGGAGATTTTTCATAGTCAGCGGATTGAGAGAGTGAAAATAGATGGGTTTGTGAAATAATTGCAATGTTGGCATCAGAATTAGAATCGAAAGATTCGTTGTCATCATTTATCAACAATTGCGGAGATTGGGCATATTGTCCTTTCTCGATTGTTAAGATTTGAGAAGATTTAAGAAAATTTTGAGAAGTAAGAGAAGTTATTGTCTTGAGAAATATTTCCTGCTAATTCTTTGCGTGGCGGGTTTCGAGAGAGAGCGTCAGCGTTACAATTTAGAGATCACTTTTGTAAATTATTTTATAATTATATTCCTCGAGCTTTAAGCGCCAACGCATGAGACGAGATGTAGGATCCTTTATACTATATAACCATATAAGAAGCTGATAATCGATAACTAAAATGAACTCGCGCCCGTATAATTATGGTCGAAAATGATGCACGCAATAAGTTATGGCTAAGAGTTCCTTTTCAATCGTGGAATAATTTTGTTCCGCGGAATTAAGAACGCGCGAGGCATATGCTAGGTAAATCTTGACCAATGGGCCCTTGACTGTGTACTCCATCTATGGCAAATTTTGAAACATCAGTTAATTATCTTTTATTAAGTCAACAATAATATGCAATCTTTCTGAAAATTTATTTTCAACAATGCTTAGCAGTGCCGCCAAAGTAACCCGCTCTCTCAGACTAACACAATACACGATATGCGACGCACGATATCCAATGAGTTTACAGTTTTACCGGAATACCAGTATTCTAATTAGATATTGCTCGTCACATATCACATATTGCGTCGCACATCACGCTGGTCTGCAAGAGCCACAAGAAAAGAAACAAAAACTCTGTTGTAAGGGATGAGGTCCAATTGCACGCAGCCCGATTGGACACGGAGTATAATGATAGTTAGATCTAATTGGGTTTCGTAATTATTAAATTAGATAAAGCAGAGTACTGGTTGGTAGTGTTATCTGACAAGTTGTCATTGCGACTGACAAGGAACATTCGTGAAGTGTGTGTCTCCAATTTCGATGAAACTTGGCATATTTATAGAGTGGACAAAAATAAGAGACCCAAATTTTTTATCGGCAATGGCGCAGATTTAAGGAACGAATAACTACTCCTTCAAAGTTTCATGCCCTTTTTACTCTGTATCTATTGAAGATAGAAAAAAACTTTTTAGACAAAAGTTATGTGATTTTTTATAAAAAATAAAATGGGCTAAAAAGTTATTTTTTATCTCCAATAGTTACAGAGATAGCAAAAAGGGCATGAAACTTTGAGAGATCATTTCACCCCTTAAACCTGAGCCATTGCTGATAAAAAAAATATGGGTCTCTTATTTTTGGCCATTCTATAAATATGCCAAGTTTCATCGAAATTGGAGACACACACTTCGTGAATGTTCTTTTTGAGTCTGTGTGCAATTGGAACAATCTCGTTGTAAGCTGTGTGATGTAAATATTCTGCAAAAACATCTTATGAACGATTTTAATGTCCAAGTATGTATTAAGGGAACTAGAACGGTTTGAAATCTTCAAAAAAGCGATTTTTGGGTTTTTATATAATTATTTAGTACAATTCTTTAAGAATATTTTGGCGCAAAAAGAACCTCGATATTCGCAAAATTGAGTTCAGGAAAGCGAAAAATGTGAGCGCGTGATCATGTAGTGTAAGAAATGTAGATATTGTTTATTTAAAACAAACTGATAAACAGTAATAACGTTTCTAAAACTTAGGAATAATAATATCGAAAATAAAGGTTATAGACGTGTGGAGATCACTGCTAACAAATATAAGAGTAACAACAAAGGAGATGAGAACAATCGGTCGCTCGGTAGTAGAAGTAGTTGATCGTTTATTATTCAAAATAGCATTTTTCGTTCGTTTTGCCACGATTATCCAAGGACGGCTAAAGATATCGACTTAATTTTTTTTTTTTAATTAAAGATAAAGACGTACTGCATAGATTGAATCGAAGTTTGCCTATGAAAATTAATTTTTTAACACTGTTTTGACAATAAATAACTTAAATTTTTAGACGTTTTTGGTTTTTTTGTCCGTTATTTCTCTAATTTTTTAGATTTTTAGTTTTACTTCGATTTAATCTATAGAGGAAAATCTTATCTACAAAGTGACGTTTGGCGCATTAAAAAATTCCAACTCGTTTCCCCGAAATCGTGGCAGAACCATAAAAACGTTTTTTAATTTAACAATATCTCACTCAATTATTAATATTTTTGGAACTTCTACCGCTTATTGTATTCCTAAAAGTATGTATAAAAACTAAAAAACAAACCTTGTGTACGTTTACTTGTTTGTCGACAATCGTCATTCGAATTTCACTCAATTTTTGGAAGATAAAACTGTTTTAGTCCCCTTAAATTATATGGCAAATATAGGCAAACGTTATGTAATGTATTACTTATGTAAATGTTAATATAGAAATTTCTTTAAAAATTAGTACTGGATAACCGGTATCTGGTATCCGGCAAATTTAGTATCCGACACATCCCTATCCGTTATAACATTTATTTATAAACAATTGCCAAAATCACAAGATATCCACGTGTGCTGAAAGTACCATCATAGACTAAACTCGCAACAAAAATCGATTTTCAAACGCCTATAGCATCCGAAGTAAAATTATTGTGGAAGCGTCCGTCTACCTTAATCTCAAGGACTGGTGCATTTCTATCAAAACAAATCAGGACGACCTGAGACTCATTGAGATGCGTTCAAACTTGTCTTCATCAACAACAACTTCAAAATCTACTGGTTATTGTCATCAAACGATAATAAATGTCAACTCCATCTTATGTAATATTGTAACGATCCGTCCTCGATCAAAACATCGAATCGCGAACGTAAATCTAATATTTGAAACAAGACAGATCGTTATAAAAATAGGATAACATAGGTAAACACTGCCGACCGACTACGAAAATCATAAACACCGAAACAGAATAAAATTGGTATAAAAGACAGCGCGAAAACCTCAGAAGAGAGCAGTCTTCCGAGGCACTCCGCTGAGCAGAGCTAAGACTCCGACAGCAGCAGCTCCTCGCGAACACCGCTGCCTAGAGCACCGCATCCTAAACATCCTTGATTACCGCTCCGTCGACTTATTGGATTCGTAAAGTCGACATCCGCGTAGACTTGTTGGATTCGTAAAGTCTACATCCTTGATTACCGCTCCGTCGACTTATTGGATTCGTAAAGTCGACATTCCTCGATACCGCTCCGCCGACTCATTGGATTCGTAGAGTCGACATCCGCATAGACTTGTTGGATTCGTAAAGTCTACATCCTCGCTTACCCCTCCGTCGACTTGTTGAATTCTCAGAGCCGACATCCGCGTCAACTCGTCAAATTCGTAAAGTCGACATCCGCATAGACTATCGGACGTAAAATCCACATCGTTGTTACCGCTCCGTCTAATACGGAGCGTCGACATCCGCGAAACCGCGCCGTCGCCCCGGAGAACCGACCTCCGCGGCACACCGCTGCATCGCTCGATTGCTCGCCGAACTCCGACGCATCCCGGATCGCTGTCGCGTAACGCATTCGGAGCCGTATTTACTCTTCGAGCAACGGATCTCGTCGCGCGACCGAAATTAAAGACCCAAGTGTCAACATCTCGCCGCAAGCGCGAGACAATCGACGTGTCATAATACCGCCCATAATAGCGTCTCGCGGGCGCCAGCAGCCCCAGCGTTACTAAATCAGTCGCGGCAAACGTCAACAGACTCGCACGACGAGCACAAAAACTCGAACATTAGACCAACGGCGTCGAGACAAGTTGTACATACTCATTGCAAATAACCATTTAACGTAGAATAGACATCATCTTAATATCTACTCCACTGTCTTCAGACTTATTTACTTCTGCCCGAATCCGGGCCATAGCCTATCCCGCACCGAACGCAAAATAGCGTTACAATATCATATCAAAATTGTGCGAACCAACCGATAGACATAGAATCATCTCACCCTATTTCATCTTTTTTATTGTCTTTCAATGATCTAATGTCACCTCATGCAAATACTAGAATAAATCGTACGCGATTACATTTTGATTTATAACGAAAATCTAAAATTTAGTATCACAAATTTCTTAGAATAATTCATTCGCCGAATATGCACGTATTTATCAGAAATTCAAAAGTCTTCAGATATTCCAACCTGAAAATTGTTTACATTAAAGAATGTACTAAACATAAGTTAACATACAGTATCAAAATGTAATCGTTTAAAAATACGTATAATACCCTTATTGAAATATCATACTAAGAATCATTGATAATTACTTATTATCCAGTATTTTTAATACTGAAAATAAGTAATTATCAATTCTTCTATCAATTCTTATCAGTAATTATCAATTCTTAGTATGATATTTCTATAAGGGTATGATAAGTTTCGGAAACGCGGTTGCGTTAGTTTCAGCCAATCCGATTTTATACTCCGAATTATATACATTTTAATAGATATCGATGCATCGCCATTACCGCTAAAAAGATACAATTGAACACAGTTAAGAAAAAAGGAATTTTTTTATATAGCGCTTTGGTTAGTAAAATTAAGAATCTGTTATTAAATTTAACAATTTTAAAGATTAGTATTAAAAGAGTTATAATGTATAAAATAAAATAGTTATAATGTTTTATATTTACCATAAAATCTTAGAAAAAATATGAAATTTAATGTTTTCTTCCAGTTTATTCTGTTTACACTTCATATAAGGTGTAATAAAAAGAAATCCATTATTTTTCCAATAGATGGCTTTAGTAATGGGTATCTCACGTTGTATAAATGCGATCGGTTTACGCTAGATGGCGTTAGAAAGATAAGATTTCGTACTAAAAAAACTTCTGAGACAGTTTTGTGATTGTTTGACTCAGTATTGTTTGAGCGCGCGTCAAAAATGGACACCAGCAAAGAGAAAATACGCCATATTTTACAGTTTTTCTTCGATAAAGGCGAAAACGCAAGCCAAGCAGCTGAAAATGTGAATAGTGTTTATAGTCCTGATACTGTAGTAGCCAATCACGCGCAATTTTGGTTTCGTCGATTCCGTTCCGGTAATTTTAATGTCAAAGATGCACCACGCTCTGGAAGGCCAATTGTCGAAAATGTCGATAAAATAATGGAAATCGTCGAGTCCAACCGTCATGTAAGCACTGTTTCGATTGCCCAGGAGATAAACATTGCACAAAAAACCGTTTGGAACCACTTGAATAAGATTGGATACAAAAAGAAGCTCGATGTATGGATGCCACACGAGTTAACGCAAAAAAACCTCATGGACCGAATTTCCATCCGCGAATTGCTGCTGAATCGCAACAAAATCGACCTATTTCTGCAGCGGATGGTGACTGGTGATGAAAAGTAGGTCATTTACGACAATGTCAAGCAAAAACAGTCGTGGGCGAAACGCGGTGAGCCGGCGCAAACGGTGACCAAGCCAGGATTGACGGTCAGGAAGGCTTTGCTGTATGTTTGGTGGGATTGGCAAAGAATCATCCACTATGAACTGCTCCCCTATGGCCAAACTCTTAATTCGGACCTGTACTGTCAACAATTGGACCGTCTGAAGGAATCAATCGCCCAGAAGCGGCCAGCTTTGGCCAATAGGAGAGGAATTGTGTTCCATCAGGACAACGTCAGGCCACACACATCGATAGTGACTCGCCAGAAGCTCCAGGAGCTTGGTTGGGAGGTTCTTATGCATCCACCTTATAGTCCGGACCTGGCACCAAGTGATTACTACCTGTTCCTGTCTATGGCGAATGATTTTGCTGGTGAAAAATTCGCCTCAAGAGAAGCTTGTGAAAATCGACTGTCCCAGTTTTTTGCCAATAGGGACAAGGGTTTCTATGAGAGAGACATGATGGAATTACCTTCAAAATGGCAACAAGTTATTGAACAAAACGGTGCATATTTGACCTAAATCGGATCATTCTAACTATGCTAAATAAAGCCTTCAATTTCATGCAAAAATAATGGATTTCTTTTACTACACCTTATATAATTTGCTATTTAATTTTTATACTCAATTAAACATAATAACATCTTATGAAACGTTAGAACTTTTTTTCTATATAAATAATATTGAATTGAGAGCAAACCGCAGAAGCCTCAATTGGCAACCGCGACGGAAAGCATATTCAGAACTTGATTTTTCGTAACTGCACTTTTAAACGTAATAATTTGGTTAATACCTTTCGTGACTTAGCCCGGTAAAAAGGAAAATAATTAGTAAATGTAATCCCGTCGTTAGGCGATTCTTTAAATCCTGTTATCACGAATTATCTATTATTATCTCTAAATAATTCATATTCCTACCTCCTAAACTAAAATTCTAATAACCTGGAAATCTGAAACACCAATGGACTGTAACATGCCATCATCTACTGTGCATAACGTGGATGTTGGACGAGCTCAACATTGAAATAAGCAGCCATCATGGAGATGATTGAACCTTTCGCTCAACCAATTCGGAAGTACGAGGACATTCGATCCAACAATGAGAAGATTATTTGGCGGACTCATATAATTCGGAACCATCAACGCCGGAACCATTGGCCTTCACTTGAAACTTTCACCTCCTGGGAATGATATTTTTATCCAACGTTCAACTAGGACGGCAATCGTTAGAGAAATAATCTGCGAGACCGCTAATTGGATGTTTTAAAGAAGTATGGCAACAACCCGCTCCACGAAAAACTGTACGCATGCTACCATACGTCTACTCGTGTTCGGTTGATGAGAATATCCGTCGACCGTTTGCTAGCCAACATCAAGGAGAAACTCAAGAATTGTGTCTGGTCAGCTACACCTTGACGATACAACTCAAACATCACCACCACATCAACCCACTTCGCTGCGCTACGCTCTTCTTAAGGATGTGGGTGTTGCGTCCCGAGGACTTCGACGTCTTATTTCGCGTTACCCTCCTCCCCTCCCCTTTCCTTTCCCTTTTAATTTGCTCTTTTCTCTTTTATTTCTTTTTCCACTAGTGCTCTCTTCCTTCCTCGCCCCCTCCCTCCCCCCCACTCTATTCCATCGCCTTATTCCCTCGAATGTGATTACGTTATCAACTACTGGTCATGCGCAAAATAAGAAATAGATAATTTTAAGCATCCCACGTATAAGATTATTATCAGATTATTTCCAGAGTTAATTTTAATGTTTATGTCTTATCACCGTACGAATGCGGAGCCCAGCAATTTTCCAACTTCTTAATGTATTGCGCATTTTGTAACACCATTCGTTGCTAAGCTTTGAGTCTTAATCCCGTGAGAACGGATGTGCATAATCCATCTCTCACCGGACACCGAAAACGGGAGAACATCAACCGCGACTAGGCTCGTCAGCGTTCTCACCGAAAAACCGCTGACCAGCACCTTGCGAGAGACGCGGAGAAGAGCCGGTGAGCGCGGATTCCTAATCCGCGGTAGGCAGTTATCATCCAGAATTCGCAAAAGACGGTGGTTTTTCGAAATTCTCCTAAATCTTATCCAGGGAGCTTACGAAGCCGATCGTACCTCGTCATCGTTTTCAATCTTTGCAACTTCAGGTAATTGTTTGAATATCTAGTTGCGCCTTTTTATATCAGAAATCTCTCTTGTCCGTTTGCACGTGAGCCTATCCGTGTTCGATCGCAAGTGAACATCCTACAATGGTAATCCAAATCCAGTGTGTGAGTGAATATTACTCAGGATACCATTCCAAATCACCCCGAAATTAGATCGAGACCAGCATTCCTCCAAGCAGCCGCGCCAACCAAGGAATACCAAAGATCCTTCTCCCGTTCTCGCAAGGTGCCGAGTATCGTAATCAGTTCACTGGTCGCCGTAAAGTAAGTCTTGCCACATCTATTGTACTTAACGTCTAGTTAAGCGCGCGTACTGACGCGAGCGTGTGTCCATTACGCAAACGTTGCCATCTCGAATAACTTGCCTAATAAACATTTTCGTTGGTTATATTTTACAATCTATCTTTATTATTTCTTTCATTTCCTCTTTCTCTCATTCACCAATCCCGGTAGTCAGTGCATAGATGCCCCGTAAGGGCAAGCCTTTACGGATACTCGACGCTCGATCACCTGAAACCTAGCATGGCGGAGCCCGACTCCCGTCGTACGTATCGCGGAACCTCGCGGGGACAATATATTAATAGTTTTTTTAGACAATATATTAATAATTTAAAAAAAAAAAGTATAAAAAAGAAGCCAAGTGCACGCGCGTTAGCATTATTTGTCTTTACAAAAAAAGATCGTTATAAATAAATTACAACAAAAGCTCAGCTAAAAGATATTTAAAAAAGTATTATTAAAACAATCTTATTCAGATCAATTGTATTCTCGCAAATACTCTATTGAAAAATACAAGACAATTTTATATTTTCTATATAAGTAATAATATCAAGAGGTTTACGCCAAGTACGAATGATTAATCATTTCAGTTTTTACTTTTATAAACATATATGATTTTGGCAATATATTGGGTGTACAACTTAGTTCGGTCCGTTTTCAAAAGATGGCTCTAGGTGCTATAAATGGTTGACGGCGACAGCTGATTTTTGCTGTATCGTGAAGTGACAATCTGTCAACCAAATATTGTTACAAGCCTTTGAGTTTTGCACAACAAGTTTAATTTTTACTGCGTTGAAAATGTCGAGTTTCGTTCCAAATAAGCACCATTTGCGGGAAGTTTTGATTTTCTGTTTCAATTGGAAGAAAAGTGCTGCTGAAGCGCATCGAATGCTTGTGGAAGTTTATGGTGAATCTGCACCGTTGGATAAATCTTGCAGAGAATGGTTTCGACGATTTCAAAGCGGTGATTTTAGTGTTGAAAACAAAGAGCGTTCGGGTCAACCGAA
>NW_022639680.1:199856-199961 GCF_010583005.1 Odontomachus brunneus
TGTTCGATTCATTCTTAGCTTCAAAAGATGAACGCTTCTTCCGCAACGGAATCCATAAATTGCCAGAAAGATGGGAAAAAGTAGTGGCTAGCGATGGACAATACT
>NW_022639680.1:199976-200286 GCF_010583005.1 Odontomachus brunneus
TAAAAGATATTTAAAAAAGTATTATTAAAACAATCTTATTCAGATCAATTGTATTCTCGCAAATACTCTATTGAAAAATACAAGACAATTTTATATTTTCTATATAAGTAATAATATCAAGAGGTTTACGCCAAGTACGAATGATTAATCATTTCAGTTTTTACTTTTATAAACATATATGATTTTGGCAATATATTGGGTGTACAACTTAGTTCGGTCCGTTTTCAAAAGATGGCTCTAGGTGCTATAAATGGTTGACGGCGACAGCTGATTTTTGCTGTATCGTGAAGTGTCAACATCTGTCAACCAA
>NW_022639680.1:200296-204568 GCF_010583005.1 Odontomachus brunneus
AATTAAATATATTATTAATACATTAGTAACATATTATTAAATAAAAAATAAAATAATTAGAGAATACAATAATGTTGAAAAAAATTATAATAACTTACAATAATGTTGAAAACATTTATAATAACTTACACATAAAGTATTTGGCGAGCTTTTTTTATATACAAATGGTTCTCTTATTTTAATAATTATCAAAACATTTTATTGATTATCGATATAATATTAAAAAAAGGCACGGCAAGTGCTTTTTGTGTAAGTTATTATAATTTTTTCAACATTATTGTAAGTTATTATAATTTCTCTCAACATTATTGTAAGTTATTATAATTTCTCTCAACATTATTATATTTCTTTAATTATTTTATTTTTCATTTAATACTATGTTACTAATATATTAATAATATATTTAATTTATAAATATATTGTATAGCCAAAACTACATATATTTATAAAAGTAAAAACTGAAATGATTAATCATTCGTACTTTTTTTTTTTTTTTTTGAGGCAGAGGAAATGGTTTACGCACACCCCCGGGAAATACGGGATTTTCCCGGGGGTAGTGTGGGACTCTCCCCCTCCGGAAGTAACTACCGGAGGGGGCCTTCCCACTAAAACCTCTGGCGGGCCCCATGCGGCCATAGTGAGGACGTCCCGGGAACCGCTTGCGCATAACTTCCGGGACGCCCTCGGCCACAGGGCGGGGTAATTTGCCTCCGCGCCCTTCCCGGGTCGGTGGGATTACCCCCGACCCGTTTCGCCATCTTCAGTGGCCGGACGTGGGCCCCCCCGTCCGGCCATACCTCCCTAGTAGGGGCTTTGTTAGCCGGGCCCGGTCCCGTCCGGACCCGGCCCACCCCAACGCTCCCGACCGAGATTTACGGGGGGCGGAGAGGTATTTACTCCTCCGCCCATTTCGGTCAGGAGTCGCCATTTTCGGAGAGGGGGGTGAGCGGCCTAAGAGCCCGCCCTTGCAGACCGGCCGCCCTGTCCCCCTCCCGGAGGCGCCTGGTGTGACTGCGTGTCACAGGGGGAGAGTCGCGTCTTGCTGCGCGCCTCCCCCGCCTGACCAGGCGCCTCCTATCTCCTCCCGGCCGGGACCTCCGTTGATCAGGAGGACCCGGCAGTATTGGGGGGGCGGCGCACCGCGGGTACCCCAGGGGAGGGAATGCCAGAAGTGACATCCCCCCCCTGCCCGCGGGTGCGCCGTTCTTCTATGCCGCGTTGGTGCGCGGGTATGCGAGGCGCCACCCTCCTACGTCGTCGGCGCCTCGCTCCGTCCCTAGGGGCTGCTTCGCCCCTGCGGACTCTCTCGTCCGCCTCCTTCTGCGACACGACTGTGTCGCAGAAGGAGGTGACGGCGGACCAGCCCTCGTCTCCCCCAAGCATGGCCCTGATAAGGGCCGGGGGAGAGAGGTCCGCTCCCACCATATCAACTAGGACTCGGCGCTCGTCCACCCACGAGGGACATTCCTCGAGGGTGTGCTGCGTCGAGTCCACCTCAGCACCGCAGTGATGGCAGCGGGAGTTAAGCTCCTTTCCTATCCTGTGCAGGTACTCACCGAAGCATCCGTGTCCGGTGAGTACCTGTGTCGTCCGGAATGACAGCTCTCCGCGGACCCTGTCTACCCACTGTTGTAGACAAGGTTGGATGGCCTCGGCGACCCTCGTTCCCGACCGGCCCGCCGCCCCCTCCAGGTGGAGGCTCCACCTAAGGAGGAGGCGCTGACGGGCCTGGTCTTTAGTCAATCCTATGGCCCTGGCCAGTTGTTGTTGGTCTCCCCCGGCACGGAGCTCCTTGACACGCCGATAATTTTCGGCGTGCATTTCCGCAAGGAGCTCCAGCGGGGGGAGACCGGCCAGGGCCGTGGCGGCCATATGTGACGTCGTCCTGTAGGCCCGGGCGAGGCGAGTGGCGACCCACCGTTGAGCTCGGTGGGCCAGCGCTATGGTGCCCTGGTCCGTCGCCATCGCGCCCCAGACTGGGGCCCCGTAAAGGGCCATAGAGTGAACGACGCCAGCATATAGCCGCCACGCCTTCCTCTTTGGGCCGCCGAGATTGGGCAGGAGGCCTCCCAACATATTGGCCACCCTGCCCAATTTGGGGGCCAGAAGCTCGAAGTGCTTCTGGAACCCCCATGTGCCATCCAGGACGAGTCCCAGGTATTTGATCGTGGGACCCGCCCTCACGGAGACACCGTCAATCCGGATTCGGGCCCTTGGCGGTCCCCCCCCCCTGGAGCCGTCATGCATAAACATGATCTCCGATTTAAAGGGGGCCACCTTCAGGCCCATCCTGCTTAGGGAGCTTACCACCTGGTCCACCGCCAGACGTCCCATCTCAAGTGCGTCCCGCCAGCCCCTGCCCCCGGCTAACACCATCGTGTCGTCAGCGTAGCAGACGACGGTGCAGCCGGGGGGGAGGGCAAGACGGAGGACTTGATCGTATGCGATGTTCCACAGTAGGGGTCCTAGCACGGACCCCTGCGGAACACCGCGATACATTGCCCTTCCGCACTGAAGTTCCGATTTATTGCGGAACTCCAGTCTTCTATCCCGGAAATAGTCCCTTATTATTGAGACCAGGTGGGGGACGACCCTGAAATGGGCCAACCCCGCCTCCACCTGGTTCCAAGGGAGGGAGTTGAAAGCGTTGGCGATGTCGAGGGACACCGCCAACACAACTCCCCCCCCCCTCACGACGGCCTCCGAGAGGGAGCGAACGCGCATAATCGCGTCCACGCTAGATCGTCCCCCCCGGAAGCCGTATTGCTCGGTGTTGAGCGTAGGACTACTCCGGGATAGGTGCCGGACGAGGCGGGCGTGTATTATTCTTTCGAATAGTTTGCCCGCCTCGTCCAATAGGCATATTGGCCTATATGCGGAAGGGCTATTCTCCGCCTTGCCCCCTTTCCTGAAGAGGACCAAGTTGGCCCTCTTCCAGGGGCTGGGGAACGCCCCGATCCTCAAACAGGAGGTGAAGATTCGCATAATGCGGCTCTTCACCTCCTCATTCCTCATTGCCAAGGCCCATATTGTGCCTGGGATGCCGTCAGGTCCCGGCGCCCTTTTCTTGGCGCCGAGTTTCCTGACGGCCATGTCCATCTCCACCATAGTGACCCCGACTCCTTCGTCCTCCCCGTCTGGGGGGGAGCCCTCGTAGGGGGGAATGCAGGTTTCCCCCCATGGAAATAGGGGCCTCACAACCCTATCTAAGAAGTCGGGGTCCAGGGACGCTGTCGGTAGGGGCGCCCAATTGCGCAAGCGTCCCATCACAATGTGATAAGGGCGCCCCCATGGGTCCCTGTCTATGGTGAAGAGCAAGTCGTCCCAGGCACGGGCCTTGGCCGCCGCGATGGCCGCCTTGAGGGCGTCCCGCTTTTCGCGGTAAGACCCCTCGGCGGCCATCCTGTCCTCGTCTCCTCGTCCCCGCCGGTCCATCGCTCTCCTGGCCTGGCCGGCGGAGCGCCAAAGTTCGGCAATTTCCGCCGACCACCAGTATACGGACCGGCGGGGGTGTGGCCGGGATCGGGGCATGGCGGCATCGCACGCCGCCGTCATCATATCCCGAATCCCGGCCACCTCATCCTCAATGTCGGACCGGGTTCCCGGAGTGGGACCCGGCTCCGCCCACGTGGCCGCCATCAGGGCGGCCGCCAGCTTGTCGCGGTCGAGTTGGCGGAGGGCCCATCTCTGTGGCCGGGCCCCCCTGGCCGCGCCTCCGGAGCACCTCCTCTGGGGTGACGACCAGCCGGACCACAATGTACCTGTGGTCCATGAGATTTTCTCCGCTGGTCACCACCCTCCAATCCTGTATTAGTCGGGCCGCCTGGGGAGACGCAAAGGTGACGTCTATCACCGATCTCCCCTGCGGCCCGACGAAGGTGCTCCTCCGGCCTCTGTTGATGGTACAGAGGCCGTGGGACGCGACCCATTCCTCTAACACCCCGCCCCTTCGGCACCTAACCGAGGACCCCCATAGTGCCGATTTGGCGTTGAGGTCCCCGGCCACCAGGACCGGTCTTTGGGGACGCCTCGAGATGAGGTCCCCTAGCCGGCCCAAAAGGTGCTCGAAGTGAGCGAGGTTCCACGAGGGTGGGGCATATACACCGACCACATCCAGGGCCCCCCACTCGACCGCGACATAACCTCTCCCCCTCTCCACGAATGAGATCGGGGGAGAGGCACCTCCCCCTTGCCAAAAAATCGCCACCGAGCACTTACCACACCGCCCCTCAACGTCACCCATTATGTTGGGGTGACTCCCGGGGACGAGGT
>NW_022639680.1:204578-210977 GCF_010583005.1 Odontomachus brunneus
GTTGAGGTCCCCGGCCACCAGGACCGGTCTTTGGGGACGCCTCGAGATGAGGTCCCCTAGCCGGCCCAAAAGGTGCTCGAAGTGAGCGAGGTTCCACGAGGGTGGGGCATATACACCGACCACATCCAGGGCCCCCCACTCGACCGCGACATAACCTCTCCCCCTCTCCACGAATGAGATCGGGGGAGAGGCACCTCCCCCTTGCCAAAAAATCGCCACCGAGCACTTACCACACCGCCCCTCAACGTCACCCATTATGTTGGGGTGACTCCCGGGGACGAGGTGTGGCTCGGAGGCGATTCCCAGCCCGCAACCGCGTTCGCGGAGGGACTGCATGAAGAGCCCCTGAGCTCCGCGAGCGCGGTTAAGATTTGCCTGGAGGAGGCGGGTAGCCATTTTGGTTTAGCTCCGCACTCCTCCAGGCCTTCCCCTGACTTCTTCGCGGGGGAGGGGCCCTCGATTGGGTTATCCCTCTCCCGCGATCCCGCTCTCTTGCTGGCCCCGGCCGCCCGCGGGATCCTCTGCTCCTTGGGGGCGGGGTTCGCGAGGGGGGCCGGGGTCGCGAGTTTTGGGGCCTCTTCCTCCGGTGTCGGGGGGGAGGCTCCTGACCTTTCTCTGGGGGTGGAGTGGGAGGGGTATTGGAGGCTTTATATCTCCTCCTCCCACTCCGGCCCCCTTTGCCCCGCTTCGCCATTTGGCAAGCGGAGCCTCCTACTCTGTGACCACAGGGCCGCCCGGCGTCACGGCACACCGGACATGTCGCCGGTGCGTCGCACGCCGCGGCCCTGTGGTCGGCCGAACCGCAGTGGTAACAGAGACCACTGCGGTCGGCTTTACTCCTACAGGAGGCCCTGACATGGCCCCACTCCAAGCATCTGTAGCATTGGAGGGGGCGGCTGCTCAGGGCCTCCACGCGGACGGAGGACCACCCAACACGTATGCGTCCGCCGTCCGTGATCTTCTTGGCGACCGCAAGGGGACACCTGAGCCAAAGGGTCCCCATGCGGTCGGGTCCAGGGCGAATCTCCCCGGCCTTTATATCACCGGGCCCGTAGCCCCCGGCGACCGCCACCACGGAAATTACGTCCTCCACGGTGGCCGCATCGTCCAGGTCGCGGACCCGGATGTCGGCCCTCTTCGCGGGACGCGCTATGCGTACATCCTCTTTGTCCGCGAAGAGGGCCACCATTTTATTAGCCAGGGCGTCCACCCTGGCATGTCCTTCGGGACCGGGGATCTCGAGGACCAGGGCGCCAGTGACAGCCCTCCTGGTCCTGAGGTCCCCGATCCCCAGCTCACCCAAGTCGATTTGGCTCCTCGCCCGCCGCATCACATCTGCGTAGCTGCCAGCGGGGCAGCTCACCGTGATTGCGGCGGCGCGAGGCGCCTTGGGCAGGACGGTTTTTTTCCCGCCCCCCCGCGGCGTTGGGGATTTTCTTCCCTTCCCCGCCCCCCTTTGCCGCGGCACCTTGTTTGGGCCGCGGTTTCTGGGGGGCGGGTTGGGAGGTCTTCTTAGACCTCCCTCCTCCCTGTTTTTCTCTCCTCCCCGTGACCCGGGCCCAGGATTCGGACCCGTTCTCGAAGAAAGAAGAGCTATCGCGGGCCCCCGAGGACCGCGAGGTCGCGGTCCTTTTCTGAGGGGGGGGGGGGCCTTTCCTCCACAAGAGCAGTGCGGGGCGGCCGTGTCCTTCTGAGGCCGTGGCTCGTCCCCGCCGTTCTTCTTTTTCTTTTTATTCTTTTTCCCCGGCTTTTCCCCCCCCTCATCATTGGGGGTGGAGGTTGCCGGGGAACGGGGCGGGTTCGGAGGGGTCGGGGAGGAATTATGCGCCCGAGCCCCCGTAGTCGCCCCTCTCCTCCCTATTTGGGTGGCCTTCTGGGGCCCCGCGAGTCGTCCCCCGAATAACTCGGGGAGTTCAGCCCGCAGGACCTCAACTATACGGGGAACTAGGGCCGTCACCAAGGCCTCTAGCTCCCCGTTAGACGTCCCGTAGACTGGCCCTTTGTCCGGGCAAGTCCTCCGCTCGTCTTTCGGCCGCGTTTGCTGGGGCGTCGCCCCGCCGGCCGTCGCCGCCGCCGCGGTACCTTTCTTCCGGCCGCTAAGTGCAGGATTACTACCCCCGCCGCGCGCCTTCAAAGAGGGGGTGTTTCCCGGGGGGAGTGTCTCCCCCGCCACGTCTCGCGCCATCTCTTCCCGGCATCGTTTCCCGACCTCCGCCTCCTCCGAAGTCGGGAGTAGGGCCCTAATGGACCCGGCGTCCCCCTCCACCATCATTTCCTCCTCACTTGAGGAGGACGGGATCGGCCTGGGTGCCTTCTTCCTACCTCCGACGGGAGAGGACGGGGAGTCCTCGTCTTGAGGTCCCGCCCTCTTCCTCTTACGGTCCGCGGAGGAGTCCCTACTGTTATGACCCCCCCGCGGCCAAGTCCCGTGGCTGTCGCCATCTTCCCCGTCCACCTCCATGGGGGACGAGGTCGCTTCCCGTTGGTTACTGGAGGGGCCGGATCTGCGGGCTTCCTTCAGCTGCGTCTCGAGGCTGGCGACCCGTATGCAAAGCAGCTCGCCCTCCGCTTCTAGACGCGCTCGCTCCCTCGCGTCCGCCGCCGCCTCTCGCCTTTCAGCCTCGCCCGTGCCGGACCCGTCGGCGTTATTGGCCCTCTGCACCAGGGCGAGGTTCGCCGCGGCCATCCTGGTCGCCGCACTTCACAGGGCCCCACGATAGGCCCCCTTGAGGTTACGGGACCTCTCCGCGACCTTTTTCACCTCGTCCACGGCTCTAAGCGCCATGGACGAGACCTCGGGCGTGGGTTGCGCCCGGAGGCCGCGGAGGATCCCGGTTTCCTCTTCTGCCGCCTGGGCGGCTCTCGGGGTCAATGGCTTGATGGAGGGATTATTAATCTCCTCCAGCAGCGCCTCATCTCCCTCCTCCTCCCCGAGCCTGTCGCTCTGTACTACCAGAGCGCTGACTCCACTCTTGGAGCCAGCGCCCGTTTGCGACTCTGGCCGACCGGCGCACCACGGACGGGGACGGCGACCTAATCCGGGCGCCTCCAGCATCCCCGCCGCCTCTTCCCGCCGCCGATGTCGAGGCTACGGCCTCGTCTGGCTCGCCGCCCGGGAGGGAAGGAGAGTTCTCCCCCCTCTCGGCCGACGCACGCCCTCGAGAGGCGGACCTTGTCCACCGCCTCTCCACACTGTGTGGGCGAGCGAATGAGGGCGAAGCCGCCCGGCTGGACAACCAGCCCCCCCCCGTCGCTCACGTTCGCCGGCTCTTCGCCGGTATCCCCTTGAAGGGGGCTGGTAACCGGCACGCCCTCTGTTCCTCCCGTTTGTGAGGCCGCAGCTGCAACCTCACTCGAGACCGCAGGCGAACCTGCGGTCTCCAGGACCGCCGATGACGTGGCGGCCCTGCCCTCCTCAACTACTATGGTGTTATCTGCCATTGGTAGTGTATCCCACCCACCCCGACGGCTCGGTCCTACGGTGAATCTCCCATCCTCCCCCCCGTTAGGAGAAGGAGGATGCCCAGCGTACTCGCCGGGAGAGGACCTATGCCTCGGGCCCTCCGGGAATTCCGCACAGGGAGCACTGGGCTCCTGCCCCCTACTCCCGCCCCAGTCCACAAGGGACTGAACCGGTTTCGGGGGTCCCACACCTCCGACCATGTGGGCACCGTCGGGGTCGCTGCCACGCGGGGGGCCCCACGAACGGACAACGGCGAAAGGGTGTTGCGACCCACCCATGCCGCGTACCGCCGTGGGCGCCAGCTGATGCTCCGCCCGGGGCCGCGACATTACCATGTCGCAATCGCCGCCCCCCCGGCTCTCCGCTGTAAGGGCCGACCCGACCGACCGCCCGATGGGCCAATCGGCCGCGCCGACCCCTGGTACTCTTCCGGCAAAGCGGCCACCCGAGAGAGAAGACCGGTTGCCGTACTGGCATTTGGGACCCGGCCGCCCCCGCTGTAGGGGTCAGCTCACCGGCACCGGCCGCCCATATTGGACGAACCGGGCCCGCTCACCTTTTCCCTATTACTCCCGTATAATCCCGTGCGCAGCTTCCCACACGAGAGAAGTCGCCGGCACAATGCCGGCGCCAATCCCAGGGTGCCGACCCTGACATCGAAATACGTTCGAGCGGCTTGGACACCCCTCCACCCCCCGCGAACCGATTGGAGTCAGGACCGCCTACCCCTACCGGCGATTGGGCCCATCGGCCCTGTGGGAGTCGCCGGGCTCCCCTGCAGTGGAGGGATTTACGTCCCTCTCTAGCAATCGCGGGGCTGCAGCCCACCGCGGTCCGGTTTTCTGTGGGGGTTTTCCTTCCCCGTTGCCGCCGTTCGCCAGCGATCTTCAGGTAGGGGCCTCCCTTTCGGCCGAAACCGAAAGGTACTGCCGCCGAACCTTCACCAGATCGCCGGTACTCCTCCACCACGATAAGGTGGCGGCATGGAGGGGTAATCATTCGTACTTGGCGTAAACCTCTTGATATCATTATTTTTGTAAAAAGTATAAAATTGCGCGCGTGCACAATTGAAGCTCATTTAATCCAACGCGATTCCCATCAGCAATTCACTCGGAAAACGTGAGAAAAGCGATCCATTTCTGAAGCGTATGGTATGTGGCGACGAAAAATGAATCGTCTACAATAACATCAAGCGCAATCGTGGAGGGCAGCGCAGCGAACCGCCACATACCACTTCGAAGGCAGAGCTTTACCCGAGCAAGATCATGTTCTCAATTTGGTGGGATTGGAAGAGTGTTATATTCTATGAGCTACTTTCGAAGAACAGAACGATCAATTCAGATGTGTACTGTAGTCAGCTGGATATATTGAATGCAGCGATTCACGAAAAGTGTGCAAAATTGGTGAATCGTAGAAGCGTTGTCTTTCACCATGACAACGCTAGGCCGCACACATCTCTATAAACCCGACAAAAATTATTGGTGCTAGGCTGGGATGTCTTACCACATCCTTTGTATTCTCCAGACATTACATCTTCAGATTACCATCTGTTTCGCTCTCTTCAGAATTCCTTGAATGGAAAGCACTTCGTTTCTGAAGAAGCTGTCAAACGAAATTTGAAACAGTTTTTTGTCGAAAAAGACAGGAAGTTCTTTGAACGAGAAATTATGAAGCTGCCCGAAAGATGGCAAAAGATAGTAGACAACGGCTAATACATAATTGATTAAAGTTATTACCTTCTATAAAAATAATCATCAATCATTTATAAGTAAAAAAACCACACGGACTTATTGCCCAACCCAATAGTTAAGTTACTGGCTATGAAAAGTAACTTGTTATAGTTACAGTTACTCAAAAAGTAACGAGTCGTTACTTTTAAATTACTTTTTTTAAATTATTGTAAATTAGTATAGTAATACAAAAATCTTACATTTTAAGTTGTATTAAAGTGTAGGAATTGAATTTTATATTTAATATCTGTCACATTTATTAATTTATTCACTTAACGAATTTCAAATATGTACTTAACATAATAAAAATTTAATGATAGTCTTGTAAAGAGGTAAAAGAATTTAATGACTTACTCCATAAATACGTTGATAAATTTATTTAATTAATATGCGATTACTATATAATTTTAGTTTTATCTTACGTTCCCTATTAAAGTAACTGTTAAAAAGTTAGAAGTTACTAAAAATAAGTAACTAAGTTAAGTTACAGTCACAGCTGGGAAAAAAGTAACTAAGTTACATTTACCGAAAAATGTAATTGTAACTGGAACTTCGTTACAAGTAACGAGTTACTTCCCAACCCTGATAATAATTCGCTAATAAGCTAATTTCGCTTTTGCCAAATATTCATGCAATCCTAATTTATTTTTTCTTTTTTTTTTTTGTTAAGGCAGAGGAAATGCTTTACGCACACCCCTGGGGAATACGGGACTTCCCCAGAGGTAGTGTGGGACTCTCCCCCCCGGAACTAACCGCCGGGGGGCGGCCAAACCCATTAAAACCTCTGCCAGGCGGCCATTACGAGGGCGCCTCGGGAACCGCTTGCACATGACTTCCGGGACACCCTCGACCGCCGGGCGGGAAAAACTAAACCCGCCCCCTTCCCGGGCCGGAAGAGAAGCTTTTCCCCCGGCCCGTTCTCCACCAATCCTCACGGCCGGACGTGGGCCCTCCCGTCCGGTTGCACCTCTCCGACTAGGGGCCTTTTGAGCCAGGTCCGGTCCCGTCCGGACCCGACCCGCTCCTACGCTCTTGACAGAGGTTATGGGGTGAAGGGGTCATTATGCCCCTGCACCCCTCTCGGTCAGGAGCCTCTGTTCTCTGGGAGGGGAGGTTAGTGGCCTGAGAATCCGCCCATGCGGATCGGCCACCCTGCCCCTTTCCCGGAGGCGCCTGGTCTGACTTCTTGTCACGGGGGGGGGGGGG
>NW_022639680.1:211015-214186 GCF_010583005.1 Odontomachus brunneus
GGGGGGGGGGGGGGGGATTGGCGCCTTGCGACGCGTCTCCCCTGCCCGACCAGGCGCCTTCTATCCCCCCCCCCTAACAGTGACGTTCCCGCCCTGCCCACGGGTGCGCCGTCCTACCTATCCCGCGCTGATGCGCGGATGGGTGACGCGTCGTTCTCCTTCTACGGTGCCTCACCCCATCCCGGGGGGCCGCTTCGCCCCTTCTCTCTCTCTTGTGTTCCTCCTTCTGCGACATGACCGTGTCGCAGAAGGAGGTGACTGCAGATCAGCCGTCTTCTCCTCCAACCATGGCTCTGACAAGGGCCGGGGGAGAGAGGTTCGCCCCCACCACTCCGACCAAGACTCAGCGCCCCTCCATCCAGGAGGGACATTCCTCCAGGGTATGTTGCGCCGAGTCCATCTCGGCACCACAGTGGTGGCAGCGGGAGGTGTGGTCCCTATCTATCCTGTGCAGGTACTCACCGAAGCAACCGTGCCAGGTGAGTACCTGCGTTGTCCGAAAAGACAGCTCCTCGTGGGCTTTGTCTCCCGGAGCGCCCCCCCCCCCAAGTGGAGATCCCACTTAAGAAAGAGGTGCTGATGGGTTTGCCTCCTGGCGAGTTCAATGGCCCTGGCCAGATGTTGGAGGTCTCCCCCACTCCGTAGCTCCTTGACACGCCGATAATTCTCGGCGTGCATTGCGGCAAGGAGCTCCAACGGGGGGGAGACCGGCCAGGGTCGTGGCGGCCGTATGTGACGCTGCCCTATAAGCCCAGGCGAGGCGGATGGCGACCCACCGCCGTGCGCGGTGTCCCAGCGCAGTTATGCGCCGGTTGGTCGCCATCTCGCTCGCCCAGACTGGGGCTCCGTAAAGGGCTATCGAATGGACAACGCCAGCATACAGCCGCCTCGCCTTCCTCTTTGGGCCGCCGAGTTTGGGCAGGAGGTTGCCTAAGGCATTAGCCGCCCTGCCTAATTTGGGAGCCAGAAGCTCAAAGTGGAATCCCCATTCATCATCCAAGACGGGAACGCCATCTATTCGGACCCTGCCCCGAGGTGGTCTCCCCTTAGACCCGTCATGTATAAACATGATCTCTGTCTTTCAGGGAGATATCTCGAGGCCCATCCTTTTTAGGGAGCACACCATCTGATCTACCGCTAAGCGTCCCAGGTCCAAAGCAAAGCACTACCCCAGCTCCTGCCCTCAGCTAGCACCATCGTGTCGTCCGCATAGCAGACGGCGGTGCAGCCGGGGGGCAAGCCGGAGAATTTGGTCGTACGCGACGTTCCACAGCAACGGGCCCAGAACGGACCCCTGCGGAACGCCGCGATAGACCGCACTGTTTTGGAACTCCAGAGTTCTATCCCGGAATAATGTATACCCTTATAATGTATAGTCCCTTATAATGTATACCAGGTGGGGAAGGACCCCAAAATGGGTTCAGCCCCTCCTCCACCCGGTCCCAGGGGAGGGAGTTGAAAGCGTTGGCGATGTCTAGTGACACAGCCAACACAACTCTTTCCCCCTCACCACAACCTCCGAGAGGAACCAGACGCGTAATTTATTTTTTTCTTTGATGTGAGCTTCTTTAATGTCAGGTATTCTTCGTTCATGTTGTAACTGTATTTCTTCTAATCGTTTATCTTTTTCTATTATATTTTTTATTTTAAATATTTTTAAACAGATATACGACAACTTAACCTTTTCATTTTATTCCTTTCGTTTTCAAAATATAAGTACAGCACAGCAATTCAGCTGTCCTATTGGCTGTTCTAACGGAATTATTCCGAATATACCCAAACGTAAATAAACATGGACTTAAGTACGGACTTATAAAGATCATATTATATAAAACAAGATATTCTCAAGCATTTGCTTATATATGAAGACAATCTTATTCATGGATTATGAATACATATGGTCTTAAGATGATCTTCACAAAATAAAATAATCTATATTAAAACAATCTTAAGCATAGCTTTGAGACCCGACTATAAATACCGCCCTATGCGCAATAACAAAGAAAATACCCATATAGACAAAAAGATATCTTGTAGACATTTAAACGATCTCTTATAAGTCTTGCAAGATATCTTAATTATTGTTCAAAAGATTGTTCTTTTAGACGTCTTTTAGATATCTTCAGACATCTAAAAAATATCGTTATGATATCTTAAAGATATCGTAAAGGTATCGAAAAGATATCTATCAAGATATTTTCAAGATATCCTTTAAACTTCTTCCAAATATTATTTAGATGTCTAAAAAATATCTAACAGACGTCTAAAAGTCATCGGTTCTAAACGTCTAAAAGTCATCGGTTCTAATTAAAGCCAATATAATCATAGTCATGACCTAAGTTGGTGTCTTGCTAAATACTTATTCAAGAAAATGCTGTTCCTATTGATCGTTAGCCTGAGCACAACCAGTAGAAAGAGAGCTTTCATGAATATAAATATTACTTCACTAAGACGGCGACTTAAGTCACAACTATGAGCTATGTTCAGATTCCTTATCCGGGTGCACTCTATTACTAGAAACACTATAATATATGTTAATATACTATAGAACTTCTAATATTAGAGTGCATCCAGGTAGGGAATTTGAACGCGCCCATGATTGCACCGACCTTAGTATTAGTTTTCTTAAATTATACAGTGTCATTATGAAACTGCTATTAAGTATATTGTTAAAGTCAACTTCACGTAAAAAGTATATTATCTATTTTTTTATTTTTTGGGTCATCTTGAATACATATCAAGCGACACGGTAGTGTCGCAAAGCCAAGTGCAAGCGCGAAACGGCCGTGTATACTAACGCCGCGACAATAGTTGAATACACACCAGATTTATTGTTTGACCATAACGGTTAAACCGATGAGATTCTAGATAGACTCAATCGATTCCTTTGGTTTATGTTAGTTAATAAAACTGTCTTTACTTTTGCTTTACGTTTTCTAGAACTTGAAATATTTTAGCTCAAAGTCCGAAATCGCTAAGTTTTACGATTGAGGAATTCGTCGTCTGAGAAAATGTCCAGGTTGACGTATTTGTCGTCAGAGACGCAGATTAGGTGTTCGGAAACTCGGTATGAGTTATAGTCTGTTCTTTGTAGTTGCGCTGCTGAACTGGTGCAATAAGTTAGAGCGAGACAAAATATACTTTCACTCTAGTTCTCACTCTAACTTATTG